>NC_134687.1:627927202-628227202 GCF_050947455.1 Rhinoderma darwinii
TGGTAGGTCCCGGTGGGGGCCAGCGGGAGCAACCTGCATCCTCATGCCCAGCCAGAGTTCCAGGGTGATTGGTGGTAGGTCCCGGTGGGGGGGCAGCGGGAGAAACCTACATCCCCATGCCCAGCCAGAGTTCCAGGGTGATTGGTGGTAGGTCCCGGTGGGGGCCAGCGGGAGAAACCTACATCCCCATGCCCAGCCAGAGTTCCAGGGTGATTGGTGGTAGGTCCCGGTGGGGGGGCAGCGGGAGAAACCTACATCCCCATGCCCAGCCAGAGTTCCAGGGTGATTGGTGGTAGGTCCCGGTGGGGGGGCAGCGGGAGAAACCTACATCCCCATGCCCAGCCAGAGTTCCAGGGTGATTGGTGGTAGGTCCCGGTGGGGGCCAGCGGGAGAAACCTACATCCCCATGCCCAGCCAGAGTTCCAGGGTGATTGGTGGTAGGTCCCGGTGGGGGCCAGCGGGAGCAACCTGCATCCTCATGCCCAGCCAGAGTTCCAGGGTGATTGGTGGTAGGTCCCGGTGGGGGGGCAGCGGGAGAAACCTACATCCCCATGCCCAGCCAGAGTTCCAGGGTGATTGGTGGTAGGTCCCGGTGGGGGCCAGCGGGAGCAACCTGCATCCTCATGCCCAGCCAGAGTTCCAGGGTGATTGCAGGTAGGTCCCGGTGGGGTGGAAGGGGGGGCAGCGGGACCAACCTGTGTCCCTATGCCCAGCCAGAGTTCCAGAGTGATTGCAGGTAGGTCCCGGTGGGGTGGAAGGGGGTCAGCGGGAGCAAACTGCATCCCCATGCCCAGCCAGAGTTCCAGGGTGATTGCAGGTAGGTCCCGGTGGGGTGGAAGGGGGGGCAGCGGGACCAACCTGTGTCCCTATGCCCAGCCAGAGTTCCAGAGTGATTGCAGGTAGGTCCCGGTGGGGTGGAAGGGGGTCAGCGGGAGCAACTTGCATCCCCATGCCCAGCCAGAGTTCCAGGGTGATTGCAGGTAGGTCCCGGTGGGGTGGAAGGGGGGGCAGCGGGACCAACCTGTGTCCCTATGCCCAGCCAGAGTTCCAGAGTGATTGCAGGTAGGTCCCGGTGGGGTGGAAGGGGGTCAGCGGGAGCAAACTGCATCCCCATGCCCAGCCAGAGTTCCAGGGTGATTGCAGGTAGGTCCCGGTGGGGTGGAAGGGGGGGAAGCGGGACCAACCTGTGTCCCTATGCCCAGCCAGAGTTCCAGAGTGATTGCAGGTAGGTCCCGGTGGGGAGGAAGGGGGTCAGCGGGAGCAACTTGCATCCCCATGCCCAGCCAGAGTTCCAGGGTGATTGCAGGTAGGTCCCGGTGGGGTGGAAGGGGGTCAGCGGGAGCAAACCGCATCCCCATGCCCAGCCAGAGTTCCAGGGTGATTGCAGGTAGGTCCCGGTGGGGTGGAAGGGGGGGCAGCGGGACCAACCTGTGTCCCTATGCCCAGCCAGAGTTCCAGGGTGATTGCAGGTAGGTCCCGGTGGGGTGGAAGGGGGGGCAGCGGGACCAACCTGTGTCCCTATGCCCAGCCAGAGTTCCAGGGTGATTGCAGGTAGGTCCCGGTGGGGTGGGAGGGGGGCAGCGGGACCAACCTGTGTCCCTATGCCCAGCCAGAGTTCCAGAGTGATTGCAGGTAGGTCCCGGTGGGGTGGAAGGGGGTCAGCGGGAGCAAACTGCATCCCCATGCCCAGCCAGAGTTCCAGGGTGATTGCAGGTAGGTCCCGGTGGGGTGGAAGGGGGGGAAGCGGGACCAACCTGTGTCCCTATGCCCAGCCAGAGTTCCAGAGTGATTGCAGGTAGGTCCCGGTGGGGTGGAAGGGGGTCAGCGGGAGCAACTTGCATCCCCATGCCCAGCCAGAGTTCCAGGGTGATTGCAGGTAGGTCCCGGTGGGGTGGAAGGGGGGGCAGCGGGACCAACCTGTGTCCCTATGCCCAGCCAGAGTTCCAGGGTGATTGCAGGTAGGTCCCGGTGGGGTGGGAGGGGGGCAGCGGGACCAACCTGTGTCCCTATGCCCAGCCAGAGTTCCAGAGTGATTGCAGGTAGGTCCCGGTGGGGTGGAAGGGGGTCAGCGGGAGCAACTTGCATCCCCATGCCCAGCCAGAGTTCCAGGGTGATTGCAGGTAGGTCCCGGTGGGGTGGAAGGGGGGGCAGCGGGACCAACCTGTGTCCCTATGCCCAGCCAGAGTTCCAGGGTGATTGCAGGTAGGTCCCGGTGGGGTGGGAGGGGGGCAGCGGGACCAACCTGTGTCCCTATGCCCAGCCAGAGTTCCAGAGTGATTGCAGGTAGGTCCCGGTGGGGTGGAAGGGGGTCAGCGGGAGCAAACTGCATCCCCATGCCCAGCCAGAGTTCCAGGGTGATTGCAGGTAGGTCCCGGTGGGGTGGAAGGGGGGGAAGCGGGACCAACCTGTGTCCCTATGCCCAGCCAGAGTTCCAGAGTGATTGCAGGTAGGTCCCGGTGGGGAGGAAGGGGGTCAGCGGGAGCAACTTGCATCCCCATGCCCAGCCAGAGTTCCAGGGTGATTGCAGGTAGGTCCCGGTGGGGTGGAAGGGGGTCAGCGGGAGCAAACCGCATCCCCATGCCCAGCCAGAGTTCCAGGGTGATTGCAGGTAGGTCCCGGTGGGGTGGAAGGGGGGGCAGCGGGACCAACCTGTGTCCCTATGCCCAGCCAGAGTTCCAGAGTGATTGCAGGTAGGTCCCGGTGGGGTGGAAGGGGGTCAGCGGGAGCAACTTGCATCCCCATGCCCAGCCAGAGTTCCAGGGTGATTGCAGGTAGGTCCCGGTGGGGTGGAAGGGGGGGCAGCGGGACCAACCTGTGTCCCTATGCCCAGCCAGAGTTCCAGAGTGATTGCAGGTAGGTCCCGGTGGGGTGGAAGGGGGTCAGCGGGAGCAAACTGCATCCCCATGCCCAGCCAGAGTTCCAGGGTGATTGCAGGTAGGTCCCGGTGGGGTGGAAGGGGGGGAAGCGGGACCAACCTGTGTCCCTATGCCCAGCCAGAGTTCCAGAGTGATTGCAGGTAGGTCCCGGTGGGGAGGAAGGGGGTCAGCGGGAGCAACTTGCATCCCCATGCCCAGCCAGAGTTCCAGGGTGATTGCAGGTAGGTCCCGGTGGGGTGGAAGGGGGGGAAGCGGGACCAACCTGTGTCCCTATGCCCAGCCAGAGTTCCAGAGTGATTGCAGGTAGGTCCCGGTGGGGAGGAAGGGGGTCAGCGGGAGCAACTTGCATCCCCATGCCCAGCCAGAGTTCCAGGGTGATTGCAGGTAGGTCCCGGTGGGGTGGAAGGGGGTCAGCGGGAGCAAACCGCATCCCCATGCCCAGCCAGAGTTCCAGGGTGATTGCAGGTAGGTCCCGGTGGGGTGGAAGGGGGGGCAGCGGGACCAACCTGTGTCCCTATGCCCAGCCAGAGTTCCAGAGTGATTGCAGGTAGGTCCCGGTGGGGTGGAAGGGGGTCAGCGGGAGCAACTTGCATCCCCATGCCCAGCCAGAGTTCCAGGGTGATTGCAGGTAGGTCCCGGTGGGGTGGAAGGGGGGGCAGCGGGACCAACCTGTGTCCCTATGCCCAGCCAGAGTTCCAGAGTGATTGCAGGTAGGTCCCGGTGGGGTGGAAGGGGGTCAGCGGGAGCAAACTGCATCCCCATGCCCAGCCAGAGTTCCAGGGTGATTGCAGGTAGGTCCCGGTGGGGTGGAAGGGGGGGAAGCGGGACCAACCTGTGTCCCTATGCCCAGCCAGAGTTCCAGAGTGATTGCAGGTAGGTCCCGGTGGGGAGGAAGGGGGTCAGCGGGAGCAACTTGCATCCCCATGCCCAGCCAGAGTTCCAGGGTGATTGCAGGTAGGTCCCGGTGGGGTGGAAGGGGGTCAGCGGGAGCAAACCGCATCCCCATGCCCAGCCAGAGTTCCAGGGTGATTGCAGGTAGGTCCCGGTGGGGTGGAAGGGGGGGCAGCGGGACCAACCTGTGTCCCTATGCCCAGCCAGAGTTCCAGAGTGATTGCAGGTAGGTCCCGGTGGGGTGGAAGGGGGTCAGCGGGAGCAACTTGCATCCCCATGCCCAGCCAGAGTTCCAGGGTGATTGCAGGTAGGTCCCGGTGGGGTGGAAGGGGGGGCAGCGGGACCAACCTGTGTCCCTATGCCCAGCCAGAGTTCCAGAGTGATTGCAGGTAGGTCCCGGTGGGGAGGAAGGGGGTCAGCGGGAGCAACTTGCATCCCCATGCCCAGCCAGAGTTCCAGGGTGATTGCAGGTAGGTCCCGGTGGGGTGGAAGGGGGTCAGCGGGAGCAAACCGCATCCCCATGCCCAGCCAGAGTTCCAGGGTGATTGCAGGTAGGTCCCGGTGGGGTGGAAGGGGGGGCAGCGGGACCAACCTGTGTCCCTATGCCCAGCCAGAGTTCCAGAGTGATTGCAGGTAGGTCCCGGTGGGGTGGAAGGGGGTCAGCGGGAGCAACTTGCATCCCCATGCCCAGCCAGAGTTCCAGGGTGATTGCAGGTAGGTCCCGGTGGGGTGGAAGGGGGGGCAGCGGGACCAACCTGTGTCCCTATGCCCAGCCAGAGTTCCAGAGTGATTGCAGGTAGGTCCCGGTGGGGAGGAAGGGGGTCAGCGGGAGCAACTTGCATCCCCATGCCCAGCCAGAGTTCCAGGGTGATTGCAGGTAGGTCCCGGTGGGGTGGAAGGGGGTCAGCGGGAGCAAACCGCATCCCCATGCCCAGCCAGAGTTCCAGGGTGATTGCAGGTAGGTCCCGGTGGGGTGGAAGGGGGGGCAGCGGGACCAACCTGTGTCCCTATGCCCAGCCAGAGTTCCAGAGTGATTGCAGGTAGGTCCCGGTGGGGTGGAAGGGGGTCAGCGGGAGCAAACTGCATCCCCATGCCCAGCCAGAGTTCCAGGGTGATTGCAGGTAGGTCCCGGTGGGGTGGAAGGGGGGGGCAGCGGGACCAACCTGTGTCCCTATGCCCAGCCAGAGTTCCAGAGTGATTGCAGGTAGGTCCCGGTGGGGTGGAAGGGGGTCAGCGGGAGCAACTTGCATCCCCATGCCCAGCCAGAGTTCCAGGGTGATTGCAGGTAGGTCCCGGTGGGGTGGAAGGGGGTCAGCGGGAGCAAACCGCATCCCCATGCCCAGCCAGAGTTCCAGGGTGATTGCAGGTAGGTCCCGGTGGGGTGGAAGGGGGGGCAGCGGGACCAACCTGTGTCCCTATGCCCAGCCAGAGTTCCAGAGTGATTGCAGGTAGGTCCCGGTGGGGTGGAAGGGGGTCAGCGGGAGCAAACTGCATCCCCATGCCCAGCCAGAGTTCCAGGGTGATTGCAGGTAGGTCCCGGTGGGGTGGAAGGGGGGGCAGCGGGACCAACCTGTGTCCCTATGCCCAGCCAGAGTTCCAGAGTGATTGCAGGTAGGTCCCGGTGGGGTGGAAGGGGGTCAGCGGGAGCAACTTGCATCCCCATGCCCAGCCAGAGAACCAGGGTGATTGCTGGTAGGTAAGGAGATCCATTTGGTGACCAAACAGCAGTGAAAATAAAAAGGCCCAAATGTCAAAGAATGACACTTTTAATACTGAAAGTGAAACATTTAAAATCAAGTTAAAGTGGGGTATGTTCAGAAATGTCAGAGACGGTAATGAGCAGCAGAGGCAGGCCGGGGCAGAGTTCCAGGGCCAGGGGTGTGACGGCAGGCAGCGTAGGCCGGGGCAGAGTTCCAGGGCGGTGGGGAGAGGACTAGGCCTCAATCCAAGGAGATCCATTTGGTGACCAAGCAGCAGTGAAAATAAAAAGGCCCAAATGTCAAAGAATGACATTTCTGATACTGAAAGTGAACCATTTGAAATCAAGTTAAATTGGGGTATGTTCACAAATGTCAGAGGCGGTGGTGAACAGCAGGGGCAGGCCGGGGCAGAGTTCCAGGGCCAGGAGTGTGATGGCAGGCAGCGTAGGCCGGGGCAGAGTTCCAGGGCGGTGGGGAGAGGACTAGGCCTCAATCCAAGGAGATCCATTTGGTGACCAAACAGCAGTGACAATAAAAAGGCCCAAATGTCAAAGAATGACATTTCTGATACTGAAAGTGACACATTTAAAATCACGTTAAAGTAGGGTATGTTCAAAGAATGTCAGAGGCGGTGGTGAACAGCAAAGGCAGGCCGGGGCAGAGTTCCAGGGCCAGAGTGTGACGGCAGCACAGGCCGGGGCAGAGCTCCAGGGCCAGGGTGTGACGGCAGGCAGCGTAGGCCGGGGCAGAGTTCCAGGGCGTTGGGGAGAGGACTAGGCCTCAAAATAAGGAGATCCATTTGGTGACCAAACAGCAGTGACAATAAAAAGGCCCAAATGTCAAAGAATGACATTTCTGCTACTGAAAGTGAAACATTTGAAAGTGAACCATTTAAAATCTAGTTAAAGTGGGGTATGTTCAAACAATGTCAGAGGCGGTAATGAGCAGCAGATGCAGGCCGGGGCAGAGTTCCAGGTGCCTGGAGTGTGAAGGCAGCACAGGCCGGGGCAGAGTTCCAGGGCCAGAGTGTGACGGCAGGCAGCGTAGGCCGGGGCAGAGTTCCAGGGTGGTGGGGAGAGGACTAGGCCTCAATTTAAGGAGATCCATTTGTTGACCAAGCAGCAGTGCAAATAAAAAGGCCCAAATGTCAAAGAATGACATTTCTGATACTGAAAGTGAACCATTTAAAATCAAGTTAAAGTGGGGTATGTTCACAAATGTCAGAGGCGGTGGTGAACAGCAGGGGCAGGCCGGGACAGAGTTCCAGGGCCAGAGTGTGACGGCAGGCAGTGTAGACCGGGGCAGAGTTCCAGGGTGGTGGGGAGAGGACTAGGCCTCAATCCAAGGAGATCCATTTGGTGACCAAACAGCAGTGAAAATAAAAAGGCCCAAGTGTCAAAGAATGACATTTCTGCTACTGAAAGTGAAACATTTGAAAGTGAACCATTTAAAATCTAGTTAAAGTGGGGTATGTTCAAAAATGTCAGAGGCGGTGGTGAGCAGCAGAGGCAGGCCGGGACACAGTTCCAGGGCCAGGGGTGTGACGGCAGGCAGCGTAGGCCGGGGCAGAGTTCCAGGGCGGTGGGGAGAGGACTAGGCCTCAATCCAAGGAGATCCATTTGGTGACCAAGCAGCAGTGAAAATAAAAAGGCCCAAATGTCAAAGAATGGCATTTCTGATACTGAAAGTGAAACATTTAAAATCAAGTTAAATTGGGGTATGTTCACAAATGTCAGAGGTGGTGGTGAGCAGCAGAGGCAGGCCGGAGCAGAGTTCCAGGGCCAGGGTGTGACGGCAGGCAGCGTAGGCCGGGGCAGAGTTCCAGGGCGGTGGGTGAGAGGACTAGGCCTCAATCTAAGGAGATCCATTTGGTGACCAAGCAGCAGTGAAAATGAAAAGGCCCAAATGTCAAAGAATGCCATTTCTGCTACTGAAAGTGAAACATTTGAAAGTGAAACATTTAAAATCAAGTTAAAGTGGGGTATGTTCAAAAATGTCAGAGGCGGTGGTGAACAGCAAAGGCAGGCCGGGGCAGAGTTCCAGGGCCAGGGGTGTGACGGCAGGCAGCGTAGGCCGGGGCAGAGTTCCAGGGCGGTGGGGAGAAGACTAGGCCTCAATCCAAGGAGATCCATTTGGTGACCAAGCAGCAGTGAAAATAAAAAGGCCCAAATGTCAGAGAATGACACTTTTAATACTGAAAGTGAACCATTTGAAAGTGACACATTTAAAATCAAGTTAAAGTGGGGTATGTTCACAAATGTCAGAGGTGGTGGTGAACAGCAGGGGCAGGCTGGGGCAGAGTTCCAGGGCCAGGAGTGTGATGGCAGCACAGGCCGGGGCAGAGTTCCAGGGCGGTGGGTGAGAGGACTAGGCCTCGATCTAAGGAGATCCATTTGGTGACCAAACAGCAGTGAAAATAAAAAGGCCCAAATGTCAAAGAATGCCATTTCTGCAACTGAAAGTGAAACATTTGAAAGTGACACATTTAAAATCAAGTTAAAGTGGGGTATGTTCAAAAATGTCAGAGGCGGTAGTGAACAGCAGAGGTAGGCCGGGGCAGAGTTCCAGGGCCAGGGGTGTCACGGCAGGCAGCGTAGGCCGGGGCAGAGTTCCAGGGCGGTGGGGAGAGGACTAGGCCTCGATCTAAGGAGATCCATTTGGTGACCAAACAGCAGTGAAAATAAAAAGGCCCAAATGTCAAAGAATGACATTTTTGATACTGAAAGTGAACCATTTAAAATCAAGTGAAAGTGGAGTACGTTCAAAAATGTCAGAGGCGGTGGTGAACAGCAGGGGCAGGCCGGGGCATAGTTCCAGGGCCAGAGTGTGACGGCAGCACAGGCCGGGGCAGAGCTCCAGGGCCAGAGTGTGACGGCAGGCAGCATAGGCCGGGGCACAGTTCCAGGGCCAGAGTGTGACGGCAGGCAGCGTAGGCCGGGGCAGAGTTCCAGGGCGGTGGGGAGAGGACTAGGCCTCGAGATAAGGTGATCCATTTGGTGACCAAGCAGCAGTGGAAATAAAAAGGCCCAAATTTCAAAGAATGACATTTTTGATACTGAAAGTGAAACATTTAAAATCAAGTTAAAGTGGGGTACGTTCAAAAATGTCAGAGGCGGTAATGAGCAGCAGAGGCAGGCCGTGGGCACAGTTCCAGGGCCAGAGTGTGACGGCAGCACAGGCCGGGGCAGAGCTCCAGGGCCAGAGTGTGACGGCAGGCAGCATAGGCCGGGGCACAGTTCCAGGGCCAGAGTGTGACGGCACGCAGCGTAGGCCGGGGCAGAGTTCCAGGGCGGTGGGGAGAGGACTAGGCCTCGAGATAAGGAGATCCATTTGGTGACCCAACAGCAGTGAAAATAAAAAGGCCCAAATTTCAAAGAATGACATTTTTGATACTGAAAGTGAAACATTTAAAATCAAGTTAAAGTGGGGTACGTTCAAAAATGTCAGAGGCGGTAATGAGCAGCAGAGGCAGGCCGTGGGCACAGTTCCAGGGCCAGAGTGTGACGGCAGCACAGGCCGGGGCAGAGTTCCAGGGCCAGAGTGTGACGGCAGGCAGCATAGGCCGGGGCACAGTTCCAGGGCCAGAGTGTGACGGCACGCAGCGTAGGCCGGGGCAGAGTTCCAGGGCGGTGGGGAGAGGACTAGGCCTCGAGATAAGGAGATCCATTTGGTGACCCAACAGCAGTGAAAATAAAAAGGCCCAAATTTCAAAGAATGACATTTTTGATACTGAAAGTGAAACATTTAAAATCAAGTTAAAGTGGGGTACGTTCAAAAATGTCAGAGGCGGTAATGAGCAGCAGAGGCAGGCCGTGGGCACAGTTCCAGGGCCAGAGTGTGACGGCAGCACAGGCCGGGGCAGAGTTCCAGGGCCAGAGTGTGACGGCAGGCAGCATAGGCCGGGGCACAGTTCCAGGGCCAGAGTGTGACGGCACGCAGCGTAGGCCGGGGCAGAGTTCCAGGGCGGTGGGGAGAGGACTAGGCCTCGAGATAAGGAGATCCATTTGGTGACCCAACAGCAGTGAAAATAAAAAGGCCCAAATGTCAAAGAATGACATTTCTGCTACTGAAAGTGACACATTTAAAATCAAGTGAAAGTGGGGTATGTTCAAAAAATGTCAGAGGCGGTAATGAGCAGCAGAGGCAGGCCGGGGCACAGTTCCAGGGCCAGAGTGTGACACTGTCCGCCGATAGATAACCCTTTGCACATTATCGTCATCATCATTATCAGCAGCAGTTGCTGTCAGCCAGCTCCAGAGTGTATGAGCGGCGTGTGCTGCCCATTGCAGCCCAGGGTAGAGGAGCCGTGTGCAAGCTGTGCATGCCCGGGGGCAACAGTGTATGAGCTCCTCAGCGCCAGCGGGGGGGGGGGGGTCCCACTATGTCCCAAGCCGCCTGACATGTACTTCCGGTCGGCTAGGAGGTGGCATGTCAGCTGGGCTGTCAGCCAGCTCCAGAGTGTATGAGCGGTGTGTGCCTGCACCCGTGGGGGGGGGGATACAGGAGCCATGGGGAAGCTGTGCAAGACCGGGGGCAGCCGTGTACGAGCTCCGCAGCGCCCCTTGTGGACTTCCAGGGCAAGAGCGGTATGAGCGGCAAAGTCATGCCGACCTCCTGGAAGTCCCCGTCGGCCTCGCTCGCGGGTCGGTCCCGCTGATTTTTCTACCTTCATAATAAAAAAATCTTTTTTTTTTTATGGCATTTTCGGAAGCCTCAAGCCCACCTGGAGTTGCACGAGCAAGGCCACGTCGGCGTCTCCTTCCGAAAGCGGCCGGGAGCCAGTTCCGAGTATGAGCGGCGTGTGCCTGCCTTTTGCACCCGTGGGGGGATAGAGGGGCCCCTGGGGAGCTTGTACATGCCGGCAGCTTCCTTGTGGGAGCTCCACAGCGCCCGCGGCGAGTCCCGTTGTGTCCAGCCGGCTGACAAGCACTTCCGGTCCGCGAAGGATGCATGTCAGCGGCGGTGTGCCCGCTCCGGGTATGAGCGGCGTGTGCCTGCCTATGGCATCCTTGGGGGGATAGAGGAGCCATGGGGAAGCCGTGCCAGCCCGGTTGCAGCCGTGTATGAGCTCCTCAGCGCCAGCCTCGGAGTTTGAGGGCTTTAGCGGTATGCACGGCCAACTCATGCCGACCTCCTGGAAGTCCCCGTCGGCTTCGCTCGCGGGTCGGTCCCGCTGATTTTTCTACCTTCATAATAAAAAAATCTTTTTTTTTTTATGGCATTTTCGGAAGCCTCAAGCCCACCTGGAGTTGCACGAGCAAGGCCACGTCGGCGTCTCCTTCCGAAAGCGGCCGGGAGCCAGTTCCGAGTATGAGCGGCGTGTGCCTGCCTTTTGCACCCGTGGGGGGATAGAGGGGCCCCTGGGGAGCTTGTACATGCCGGCAGCTTCCTTGTGGGAGCTCCACAGCGCCCGCGGCGAGTCCCGTTGTGTCCAGCCGGCTGACAAGCACTTCCGGTCCGCGAAGGATGCATGTCAGCGGCGGTGTGCCCGCTCCGGGTATGAGCGGCGTGTGCCTGCCTATGGCATCCTTGGGGGGATAGAGGAGCCATGGGGAAGCCGTGCCAGCCCGGTTGCAGCCGTGTATGAGCTCCTCAGCGCCAGCCTCGGAGTTTGAGGGCTTTAGCGGTATGCACGGCCAACTCATGCCGACCTCCTGGAAGTCCCCGTCGGCTTCGCTCGCGGGTCGGTCCCGCTGATTTTTCTACCTTCATAATAAAAAAATCTTTTTTTTTTTATGGCATTTTCGGAAGCCTCAAGCCCACCTGGAGTTGCACGAGCAAGGCCACGTCGGCGTCTCCTTCCGAAAGCGGCCGGGAGCCAGTTCCGAGTATGAGCGGTGTGTGCCTGCCTTTTGCACCCGTGGGGGAATAGAGGAGCCATGGGGAAGCTGTGCATGCCCAAGCTTCAAACTGTCACCATGTCAACAGACATGGTGACAGCGTCCCGATCGCAAAGCAGGATTCAAACAGGACCAATCAGAGTGGTCCCTGTGCCGGAAACGAGCTGTGATTGGTCAGTACTGACAGGCCAATCATAGCGCAGGAGCAGTGTTGCCTGCCTATTGCACCCGTGGGGGGAATAGAGGAGCCATGGGGAAGCTGTGCATGCCCAAGCTTCAAACTGTCACCATGTCAACAGACATGGTGACAGTGTCCCGATCGCAAAGCAGGATTCAAACAGGACCAATCAGAGTGGTCCCTGTGCCGGAAACGAGCTGTGATTGGTCAGTACTGACAGGCCAATCACAGCGCAGTAGCAGTGGTGCCTGCCTATTGCACCCGTGGGGGGGATAGAGGAGCCATGGGGAAGCTGTGCATGCCCAAGCTTCAAACTGTCACCATGTCAACAGACATGGTGACAGCGTCCCGATCACAAAGCAGGATTCAAACAGGACCAATCAGAGTGGTCCCTGTGCCGGAAACGAGCTGTGATTGGTCAGTACTGACAGGCCAATCACAGCGCAGGAGCAGTGGTTTGCCGGCATCTCCGTCTCTGACAAGCTCTTTCCTGTCAGAGAGCTTGTGAGAGACGGAGACAGGAATAAATACAGTGCGTAAGTTCAAAAAAACCAGCGATCTGCCGCTTTTCTGCCCTTTTGTGCCCACTAACCTGTTTTTAGTTAGTTAGGTAGCACAAGTTTTTCAGTATGGCCAAAAGAGTCTTTTCAGCCGAGGAAGCATCTGCAATGCTGTGTTCCGACACGGACAGCGCAAGTGAAGGTGAGGAGCAGTTCGTGCTTCCATCTTCCTCTGCATCTAGTGACTCTGAATCTGCACCCCCCAGTCGGCGTAGAAGAGCCGTAGTTCCTGATCTGCCTGAGCTGACCTGGGAAGCTGCAGAGAATTATACCCCCCAGGTGCCTGAGTTTACAGCCCGCTCAGGCATTCAAATTGAAATGACGGGTTTCAGCCCCATTGATTATTTTAACCTTTTTTTTTCAGACTCCCTTTTAGCGTTAATGGTCCAGCAGACCAACATCTATGCGGAACAATTTATCGCCCAGAACCCTGACTCTTATTATGGGAGAAGCCAAAATTGGACCCCCACAAACCTAGTGGAATTGAGGAAGTTTTGGGGCATATTTTTAAGTTTTGGCCTAATAAAAAAGCCTAGGATTAGAGACTATTGGTCCCTTGATATTTTATATAACACCCCCATTTACCGCACAGTAATGCCAAGGAAGCGCTTCGAAGCCATCCTGAAATTCCTTCATTATAATGATAATAGCCAGTGCCCACCCCCACAGGCCCCAAATTTTGATAGGCTATATAAAATACGACCATTGATTGCCCACTACTCCCAAATTTTTTCCCACGTTTATACCCCCCAGCAAAATATTTCGGTAGATGAATCCCTAGTCAGCTTCAAGGGTAGACTGCACTTCAGGCAGTATCTACCCAATAAAAGAGCCCGGTACGGCATAAAGCTCTACAAGCTGTGCGAAAGTGCCACCGGTTACACCTACTCCTTTAGGGTCTATGAGGGAAAAGACTCTCATATAGATCCCCCAGAATGCCCCCCTTTCCTTGGAATTAGTGGAAATATCGTATGGGATCTTATCCATCCTTTACTTGGGAAAGGCTATCATCTTTATCTGGACAACTTTTATAACAGTGTCCCCTTAGTAAAAGTTCTCTTGTCCAGATCCACCTTGGCATGCGGAACAATCCGCAAAAATAAGAAGGGCCTCCCCAAAACATTGCTGGGTCAGATCCTAAAATTAGGAGAGAGCAAAGCTTTCTGCTGCGACAATCTGCTCCTCCTAAAGTATAAGGATAAAAGGGACGTCCTTATACTGACCAGCATACACGACAGCAGATGCAGCCTAGTCCCTGTACGTGGATCCACTTCCCAAGTCCCAAAACCATATTGTGTACAGGAGTACAACAAGTATATGGGTGGCGTTGACCTGTCCGACCAGGTTATAAAACCATACAACGCCATGCGCAAGACCAGAGTATGGTATAAGAAGCTGTCTGTGCATCTTACACAGATGGCTTTATACAACGCCTTTGTCCTCTATAGATATGCCAGCAGTGGAGGTACGTTCCTGCAATTTCAGGAAAAGGTCATAAAGTCCCTGATGTTTGGTAACCAGGAAGGAGAGGGCAGTTCATCTGGCTCTTCCGTCAGTAGGATAATTCCCGGCCAGCATTTCCCCACAGAAATCCCCCCCACTGAAAAAAAAAAGAAGCCCCAAAAAAAATGCCGTGTGTGTGCCAAGCGAGGCATTCGTAAGGACACCACATACCATTGTGAGACATGTCCCACAAATCCCGGCCTGTGCATGAAACAATGTTTCAAAATTTATCATACCTCCTTGGATTTTTAATTTATTTATTCATTATTCACCTTTTCTGTCTCCCATACTGGCCATGACCAATTATTAATTTTTCTACTGACCAGCCCCATTTAAAATTTGATCATTTAAAAATTGTAAAAAAAACACCTAAAACAAAACTAAAAATTCTCACTATACCCCTAGATAATTTCCTCAATGGGTGTAGTTTCCGAAATGGGGTCACTTGTGGGGGGTTTTCACTGTTTTGTCCCCTCAGGGGCTTTGTAAATGTGACAAGGCCTCTCAAACCATTCCTGCTAAATGTGATCTCCCAAAGCCAAATGGCACTCCATCCCTTCTAAGCCCTGCCCTGTGTTCAAATATCCGTTTATTACCACATGTGGGGTATTGTTTTACTCGGGAGAAATTGCTTTACAAATTTTACGGTGCTTTTTCTCCTTCAGTCCTTGTGGAAATGAGAAAAAAATGGCTAAACCTAAATTTTCTTTGAATAAATGTTGATTTTAATTTTCACGGCCTACTTCCAATAAATTCTGTAAAAAACCTGTGCGGTCAAAATGCTCACCATACCCCTAGATAATTTCCTTGAGGTGTCTAGTTTCCCAGATGGGGTCACTTGTGGGGGGTTTCCACTGTTTTGTCCCCTCAGGGGCTTTGTAAATGTGACAAGGCCTCTCAAACCATTCCTGCTAAATGTGATCTCCCAAAGCCAAATGGCACTCCATCCCTTCTAAGCCCTGCCCTGTGTTCAAATATCCGTTTATTACCACATGTGGGGTATTGTTTTACTCGGGAGAAATTGCTTTACAAATTTTACGGTGCTTTTTCTCCTTCAGTCCTTGTGGAAATGAGAAAAAAATGGCTAAACCTAAATTTTCTTTGAATAAATGTTGATTTTAATTTTCACGGCCTACTTCCAATAAATTCTGTAAAAAACCTGTGCGGTCAAAATGCTCACCATACCCCTAGATAATTTCCTTGAGGTGTCTAGTTTCCCAGATGGGGTCACTTGTGGGGGGTTTCCACTGTTTTGTCCCCTCAGGGGCTTTGTAAATGTGACAAGGCCTCTCAAACCATTCCTGCTAAATGTGATCTCCCAAAGCCAAATGGCACTCCATCCCTTCTAAGCCCTGCCCTGTGTTCAAATATCCGTTTATTACCACATGTGGGGTATTGTTTTACTCGGGAGAAATTGCTTTACAAATTTTACGGTGCTTTTTCTCCTTCAGTCCTTGTGGAAATGAGAAAAAAATGGCTAAACCTAAATTTTCTTTGAATAAATGTTGATTTTAATTTTCACGGCCTACTTCCAATAAATTCTGTAAAAAACCTGTGCGGTCAAAATGCTCACCATACCCCTAGATAATTTCCTTGAGGTGTCTAGTTTCCCAGATGGGGTCACTTTTGGGTGATTTGTACTGTTTTGTCACTGCAAGAGCCCTTCTAACAAAATAAGGCCCCAAAATCCACTAGGTGTTCCTTTGCTTCTGAGGCCTGTGCTTCATTCCAGTAGCACGCTACGACCACATGTGGGATATTTCCTAAAACTGCAGAAACTGGGCAACAAATATTGAGTTGAATTTCTCTGCTAAAACCTTCTGTGTAATAAAAAAATAGTATTAAAAATTTATTTCTGCCAATAAATATGAAATTTGTAAATTCCACCTCTACTTTGCTTTAATTCCTGTGAAATGTGTAAAGGGTTAAGACATTTTCTAAATGCTGTTTTGAATACTTTGAGGGGTGAAGTTTTTAAAATGGGGTGACTTTTTGGGGGTTTCTAATATATAAGGCCCTCAAAGCCACTTCACAACTGAACTGGCCCCTGTAAAAATGGCCTTTTGGCATTTTCTTGAAAATGTGAGAAATTGCTGCTAAAGTTGTAAGCCTTGTGATGTCATAGAAAAATAAAAGGATGTTCAAAAAATGATGCCAATCTAAAGTAGACATATGGGTGATGTTAATTAGCAACCATTTTGTGTGGTATAACTGCCTGTCTTACAAGCAGATACATTTAAATTGAGAAAAATGCTAATTTTTGCAATTTTTCTCTAATTTTCGGTGTTTTTCACAATTAAATATAGAACATATCGAGCAAATTTTGCTAGTAACTTAAAGTGCAATGTGTCACGAGAAAACAATCTCAGAATCGCTTGGATAGGTGAAAGCATTCCAGAGTTATTACCACATAAAGTGAACATGTCAGATTTGAACAATGAGGCTCTGTCAGGAAGGTCAAAAGTGGCTAGGGCGGGAAGGGGTTAATGGTAGTCAGTGCAATTATGAATGCTGCTTTATATGTGACTGGAGTCCATGTAATGGGAGAATTGTTGATGAAGCTCTGGATGTGACTGGAGTAAAAGACAGTATAGTCGTGAAGGCAGATCTAGATCGGATTAGAGTAATAAGATCAGCACAAAATATATAAAGTACAAGTAAGGTGACGTTCTGTGTAAAGGGGCGTGGCTACTGGATGGGGCGGGGTTATACCAATATATGTGCATGTAGGGTATGTTCACACACGGCAGATTTGTTGCAAAAATGTCTGCGAGCGTTTCATTAGTCTAATTGAGATTTGCAGAAATCCCTGCACCCGCTGCAGAAACAGCCCCATTCACATGTAAGGAACAGATTTTTCAGCTGCGGAAATGTCACCGACGAAACTGCTGCGTGTGAATATAACCGTACAGGCAGCGGAGTCGTTTCCTTCCATCCTGTGACAAGTTGAATCGTCTAATGGAGATAATTGATTTTTCCTGCTTATATTTCTCTCTTATTAAACAATCTTTAATCCCGGGAGGGGGAGGGGTGGATTACATCGCTGACGGCATTAGTGACACTCCACGGATGATGCACAGAGAGAGACGTCTCATTATAGACCCTGGTTATTAATACAGCGCTTCTCCAATCAACCTAAATCACCGCGGCTGCCGAATCTGTAACGTATCTGCCAGAAATAGTAAATGTGCGTCGTATAACCTCCGATCCTATCACTCCGCGGGGTCATGCACACGTCTATATAATACATGGGGGGGGGGGGGGGGTGTACATATAATGAGGTTTCTTTGGCTCCGGTGGTATTGTACATTTACATATAATATTAAGTAACTTTACTTATTTTTTACTGATCCTGAGTTATGTCACTTCTTATACTCCAATCACATCCAGAGCTGCAGTCACAATTCTATTATTACCTCGTGTTTCATTCAATGACACAGAGGGGTCCTTAGGGTCCATCAGGAGAACCTGCGGCTTCTCCTACCCCGGGACTCTCATCACTGGCCCTGCAGGCGTCTATGGTGGGAGCTCCGTCTCCTTCATCTATATATCCCGGCTGATAATGCTGCAAGTGATTGGTTATATATCACTTACACCTCGTTGAGAGTAGCATCTTGGCTTTATAGACTGCCCCTGGCTTAGAAATGTCGCAAACGGTCCAAAAGTCACAAAGTTGAGACTTTTGGGGCGCTTTTAACGCTCACACCATTATTCAAAAAAGTTGGCGGTACTTAGCTAAAGGGGTGGGGCTACCGCGAGTTGATGTATTTAAGTATGATTGGCCAAACACGTGACAAATTCATTAAAGGGCGTGTGCCTAGAAACACCCATTTTCCAGCATATTTGCATAAGCCCCACCCCTTTTGAAGTCCATTTCCTTATGCAGGCCCTAATATACATGTCCGCCATTTTTCTGAAATAAACAACTGCGTACATGGCTACACAACGGGGAAGATTTACTACTGTGTCTCGGTCTAGAAAGTGTCGAAAATTTGCTCCAAATTGTGACGCAAATTGGCAATTGAATATTTGCACCTCACTAGACACTTTTTAAATGTGTTCAGAAAAGGGGGTGTGGCTGATTGAAAGAGGGTGTGCCTTGTTTTAAAGGGCGTGGCTTAACAGCACCAAATTATGGCACAAAATAAGACAAATAAAAAGTGGTATGAGGAAGATAAAAGTGGTGCAACCTAATCTATGCCCTCTTTTCCACGAAGCCCCGCCCCTTGTTGGGCGAACATCTGTTCTTTTCAGCGCATTTCCAGTCTCCAATCATCACTGATAGCACAGAACCTACAATCCTCCATGTTCCTGCACCTTTTCCCCTTTGTCTTGCTTGTTTTTATTGTGAACTCCGTTACTTACAACTGATATGGTACATTTATATTTTTTTATTTAGGAAAAAAAAATTTCCACGGAACTATTTTATCAAACAATATTATAGATTTGGGAACATTGGGAATTAGAATCTCCATCGAAATAAATAAAGTTTATAAATCCAGCAGGATTTTCGTATGTGATTCCTGCCCAATTTAGAGTACAAATTATACCGCACCATCCTATAGGATGTACAGTGCAGTGAAGTTGTCTCTTTGTCGCCATCTGGAGTTCACCGGCGGTATTACATGGGAAATGTTTAAGTAGGTTTATGTATGCAATGTAATACCCAGATTCTCCGAGTATAATTCATATATTTTTCTTACCTCTGAATATGTGATAACCCTCCCAGTCAAGAGAACAAATACTACAGACACGCCACCAATTCTGCTTGTAAAGATTTGGCCGCTGGTTCATTCCGCAAATCAGTAATGTTGTTTTCTACAGAAGTTGAGGATACCGTCTGGCATTTTCCCTAATTGCCTTTTCATTAAACAGAGAGCGCTCCAGTTCAGGACATGAGGGAGACATCTGCCCCGCACTGTGTACGTATATAATGTGCATTTTATGATGCTGATCCGTCTAAACTTGCCTTCATTAGCAGCCTCTCCAATCTGTCCATACAGCCACATCCGCAGAACGCAGCGCAGCGCCAGGCGGAGGTTTTCTTTAGATTTCGGTACATTTTCCTGACACTGGTAATTACTCCGTAGCTCAGGTAAGCGGATATTTTCTGAGCTGTCAAGTTTCGGGTGGAAGTCATCGCTTCCCTCATCTTCTGCTAAAGGGGGAAAGATAAGTCTCTGCGTTATAAAACATGAAGACTGATAATCCTCAGGGCGAACGAAAATGCCGTTCACTTTGCGTGATTATTTTTTTTCTATATGAAACCTTCATAAATAGTGTAAAAAGAGTGCCCTCATAATGAGTGTAAGAAAATGCCCCCCAAAAAACAATGCACAACAATGCTTCCCTTCACACAGCCATATAATTAAATGATAAGCATGCAACCACCACTAGGGGGAGCTCACTACACACAGATATATACAGCTCCCATCGAGTTACACAATAACATTCATTTTGCTGCCAGCAACCACCACTAGGGGGAGCTCACTACATACAGATATATACAACTCCCATAGAGTTACATGATAACATTTCAGCTGCCTGCAGTCACCACTAGGGGGAGCTCACTACATACAGATGTATACAGCTCCCATAGAGTTACATGATAACATTTCAGCTGCCTGCAGTCACCACTAGGGGGAGCTCACTACATACAGATATATACAACTCCCATAGAGTTACATGATAACATTCTGCTGCCTGCAGTCACCACTAGGGGGAGCTCACTGCATACAGATTTATACAAAACTCCCATTCCCTGGTGGTTAGTGGTACAGTCAGTCTGGCGGTCAGCAATTCATTTTTAGGTTTCAGTCATTGCAGGTAAATGGTCTAGAAAAGGTTTTTACACAGGAATCAGTGGGACATTTATTACCAGCTTACGTTACTGATGGTCCCTGGTGGTCCGGTGGGTTTGTTCCAATGTATGGTGCCCTCACCACTGTATGTTACATGATAACATTCTGAGTGCTTGTAGCCACCACTAGGGGGAGCTCACTGCATACAGATTTATACAACTTCCAGTACCTGTTGTTAGGTGGTACATTCAGCATCTATTCCCTGGTGGTTAGTGGTACAGTCAGTGTCCGGTCTGGCGGTCAGTTATTTGGTTTCAGGGTTCAGTAATAGCAGGTAAATGGTATAGTAATGGTTTTGGACACTGATAGGAGTGGGACATTTATTAGCAGCTTAGTTTACTGATTGTCCCTTTCGGTCCATGGGTTTTTTTCAATGTATGTTCCCTTTAGCACTGTTACTGTTACATGATAACATCCAACCACTAGAGGGAGCTTAGGAGCGGAATTCAATAATATAACAGTACCCCCTAGTGGTGGCTGCAGGCAGGCAGAATTGTACCAATTAACTAGATGTTTATGCAAGAGATTTGGATCTCTGTATCAGAAAAATTAAGCCCTGTTCACTATAAGGATATATTATTAAATGAATCAATGCAATGTTGGAGCTAATAATGACCTGAGGATAAAAGGTGGAGGTTTGCTATAAGTGGCGGAGAGCCTGATGTGATTAAATTATTATTTTATTAGCTTTTGTTATTCTAGTCTCGGAGCAGAGACAGAGAAATCTGTGTGTATCCCACCTGTGCAGCCCCCGTTGGGGCCTCCTGGGAAAATAGCCATTAGTTCACTGTATAAAATGACTGGGCTTCTTTACATTTTGATGGATTTTGGCGTTCGGGACGTCCGGCTGAGGCGGCGGTTGTAGGATTTCATCTCATTTGACCAGTGAGAAGGCAAAGACAGAAAGATTTCAGAATCCAGGAGCAGAAATAATCCTACCACATTCTTAATGTGTGCACATATTTCTCCGCGGCCCCGAGGGGGACAACTTATTATGCGGAGATTATCCCAGTAATACATTAGAAGTTTCCAGCTGAGCAGTATGGTGGCAGCACAGAGACCACCGAACCTTGTGCGTTGCGTGTTATGGAGCGATTGACGCAGCTTTAATCATGGTCTGTATATATTATATAAACACTGATCAGCCATAACGTTACAACCACTACCTAATATTGTGTAGGTGGACCTTGTGGCACCCAAAGTGCCACCCAACTCTGACCCGTCGAAGCATGGACTCCACAAGACCTCGAAGGTTCCTGTGGTATCTGGCACAAGACGTTAGCAGATGATCCTTTAAGTCCTGTAAGTTGTGAGGTGCGACTTGTTTTTCCAGAACATCCCACAAATGATCGATCGGATTGAGATCTGGGTAATTTGGAGACAAGTCAACACCTTGAACTCTTTATCATGTTCCTCAGACCATTCCTGAACAATGTCTGCAGTGTGGCGGGGGCATTATCCTGCTGAAAGAGGGCACTGCCATTAGGGAATATTGCTACCATGAAGGGGGTACTTGTCTGCAGCAATGGTGATACTCATGGACATGGGGGGTAGGGGGGCTGAGTCGGTGATCCATTCTTTACTTCTGGTATCTGCATACCTGGCTGTGGACCCTTGAGAAGTCCTTAGTCTTGCTTTGATTGGTCCATGAGGTGGAAGGTTTTGGCCATAGCTCTGAGATGATTTGCAGCACATGGGACCTCCTGATAGAACAGGGGGACAATGACACTTTTGCTGCCCCCCAGCATTGTCAGTCCTTTACTGCTGCTGCCTGACATTATTTATACTCCATGTAGACAACTATTGGGGAGTCTGTACTTTCCATTAATAAAGATCAGCCATGGCAGACATATTGACGCTTGCCCGATTAGTGACATCACTCCGTCCAATGCAATGACATCACTCAATGAGACACACTCAATTCATTAACCTACGGAGTGCCCAAATAATCTGTTCCACCAGCATCTTCAGCTGAGCGTCCACCACTGTGCCCTGTTGCCTGCATGGAGCAGATCGAGGGCCCTAAACTGCCCAACTATGCTCTGCCCACCCCTGCATCCCAAATGATGGTGCCTCTCCAGAGATATGATCTTCAGGGTTTACATGTGGTTTGTCATTGGGAGTGTGAGGGGGGTATTTTGATTTTTGCTTTAGGTCCCCATCTACCCTACATATGCCTTTAATAGTGAACATTTTTGCAAAATTGTAATCTACTTTGTGATTGCATTTTCTTTCTCTTTTTAAGACCTCTGCTTGCTGTACATAAGTGGGAACAGTCATGATTTACCTTCAGAGGCTAATATCCCATCCTTATTGTGTCCTGCTCATTTAGCTCAGGGTTTGTTACAATGTATCAGTGAAGATAATCCTCTGTGAGTTAAACCCAGCAGCAAACAAGCCTCTCTGCTCTCCTGTACGCCAGACTGATAGCTCTTACCTACACTGATACATTGTAACAAGCCGAGCAGCTGTGTGAATAGGACTAGGTCTGTACACTTTTTTATGTCTCATTCAATTGCAGAACTTCTCGTTACATAATGATTGAGCTTTATTTACATATTTAATGCCAATTAGAGACCGATTTTTTTGCCCCAAACATGTACGACCCCCATTGTGTCTGCAGGACTATGAGCTGAAGTGAGTGAGGGGCTGCTCTGTGTATCTGGCTGGAGTCACTCCGGGTTCAGACAAGCGTTCCTTATTAGCGTTGTGTATCACATGTGTAGACGCTGCATCGTTTATGTTCCCCCGTCACGTCAGCCTCACCTCGTTATTACACATTGCAACGCATCTCCAGCTCTGCCAGGATCAGCCTAGAGAACAAGCCTGGCTATTGTCTGGGGGAATGATTCTCATTTATGTAGTTCCTTTCATATCCCGCATTGTTTCTCTGTTATCAGTTTTACTACTTTTTTCTGCTGATATGACATGCAGTCCATGTGCGCCACAGACGTCTGCCCACAGCTGCTCCTAACATGTACCCAAAATTTATATCTAAAAAGGACTAGTATGACACATGAGATGAATAATGGGGGAGGGGAGAGAGCCAGGCGTGGAGGAGGGGATGACACTAGAGACTTAGCAGAAAGAAAAGGGACAGTCACCCATTGTCATGTGACATCACCCATAACGATATCCGAACACTGCAGCACAACAGGGTGTCATACATGGATGGTTTATCCTTGGCCCCTGATCACTGCTGGTCCAGCGTATCTAACCTCCGATGATCACTTATTACTGCTGCTGCCGGCGAAATGAATGGCAGTGATTTACGTGGACGGATCGTGTCTTGCATTATAGCTTTTCTCTCTAACATAGAGGGAGAGTTCTGAGCCTGATAGGGCATATGGGCAGGAACTGTCCATATCTCCCAACCAGTGGTGGAACTCCCGCTATAGCAGCTATAGCGGCGTGAAGACGTCACTGGATTACGGCGGCCTATTGCGAGGGTCCTGTCTCGGCGTCTCATAGGCTGCAAGCCTAACATGGCTGAGGAGGCTGTGGAGCAGCTCCGTTCGTTATGGAAACGTGGCTAGGTGAGTACAATTTTTTTGTAATTTGTTTGGGGGGCACTATCTACAATGGGGGTGTGGCTCTATCTACAAGGGTGTGTGGCACTATCTACAAGGGGGTTTGTGTGGCACTATCTACAAAGAGGGCTGTGTGGCACGATCTACAGGGGTGTGTGTGTGGCATGATCTACAGGGGGCTGTGTGGCACAATGTACAAGAGGGGGCTGTGTGGCACTCTCTACAAGGGTGCTGTGTGGCACTATCTACAAAGAGGGCTGTGTGTGGCACGATCTACAGGGGTGTGTGTGTGGCATGATCTACAGGGGGCTGTGTGGCACAATGTACAAGAGGGGGCTGTGTGGCACTCTCTACAAGGGTGCTGTGTGGCACTATGTACAGATGTAGCCATCTTTGATTAGGCTGAACCACATAGGGAGAGGAGGAGGAGGAGTGAACAAGTTGGAAAAATGCCCAGGAGCGTGATTGGTCTAAGGAGTTAAATAGGGGAGTGGCTAAAAGGGATATAGGGTTGAGTTCAAGGGCATTATCCCTCCCTTACCTTCTGCTGCAGCGTGAAGTAACACCCTCCCGCCCTACCTTGGTTTATGACATGTTGTGGTTTAGGGATCTGTTACCTGGTATGGTTGTTTCGATGTAGTTTTTCTTCTGTTGTAGATGTCACAGCCGGTGGAGCTATGGTCTTGAAGGCGGGATAGGGCACACTACATGCCCGCTGCTGGGCAGAAGCTGGGACGTCACAGGAAATAAGGAAGGATACAAAATTCGCTAACTATGCCTTCAGGACAATTGTTTACAAAATGACTTGTATATATTTAATAAAGCTGTGGCCATTCCTAAATTTACCATAAAGAGGTGTCTTGGTCGTTATTTCTTTATTTTCAGTAATGGAGCGGATGGGGTCAAGAGCATACAAAAGTGTGGACTTTCCATGGAGTCTTAACTTGACTCTGATAACTTGCTGCAGCGTGATATCACACAACAAAAGCCATTGAAAAGTCAAGATCAGGGATCTAGTCATTGTTTATTTAATGCGTTATAAGTCAAGGTGAAGACGGCTACATCTGTACAAGGGGGGGGGGGCTGTGTGGCACTATGTACAGGGGGCTGTGTAACACTATGTACAGGGGGCTGTGTGGCACTATTTACAGGGGGCTGTGTGGCACAATGTACAGGGGGCTGTGTGGCACAATGTACAGGGGGCTGTGTGGCACAATGTACAGGGGGCTGTGTGGCACAATGTACAGGGGGCTGTGTGTGGCACTATTTACAGGGGGCTGTGCGTGGCACTATTTACAGGGGGCTGTGTCGCACTATCTACAGGGGGCTGTGTGGCACAATGTACAGGGGGCTGTGTGGCATTATTTACACGGCGCTGTGTGTGGCACTATCTACAAGGGGTTGTGTGGCACTATTACCAAGGGGAGCTGTGTGTGGCACTATCTACAAGGGGGGCTGTGTGTGACACTATCTACAAGGGGAGCTGTGTGTGGCACTATCTACAAGGGGGGCTGTGTGTGACACTATCTACAAGGGGGGCTGTGTGTGACACTATCTACAAGGGGAGCTGTGTGTGGCACTATCTACAAGGGGGGCTGTGTGTGACACTATCTACAAGGGGGGCTGTGTGTGGCACTATCTACAAAGGGGGCTGTGTGTGGCGCTATCTACAAGGGGGGCTGTGTGTGACACTATCTACAAGGGGAGCTGTGTGTGGCACTATCTACAAGGGGGGCTGTGTGTGACACTATCTACAAGGGGGGCTGTGTCGCACTATCTACAGGGGGCTGTGTGGCACAATGTACAGGGGGCTGTGTGGCATTATTTACACGGCGCTGTGTGTGGCACTATCTACAAGGGGGGCTGTGTCGCACTATCTACAGGGGGCTGTGTGGCACAATGTACAGGGGGCTGTGTGGCATTATTTACACGGCGCTGTGTGTGGCACTATCTACAAGGGGTTGTGTGGCACTATTACCAAGGGGAGCTGTGTGTGGCACTATCTACAAGGGGGGCTGTGTGTGACACTATCTACAAGGGGGGCTGTGTGTGGCACTATCTACAAAGGGGGCTGTGTGTGGCGCTATCTACAAGGGAGGCTGTGTGTGACACTATCTACAAGGGGGGCTGTGTGTGACACTATCTACAAGGGGGGCTGTGTGTGACACTATCTACAAGGGGGGCTGTGTGTGGCAGTATCTACAGGGGGCTGTGTGACACTATTTACAAAGGGGTGTGGGATCTAATAAAATAGGGGTGTTAGATGATCTACAAATTGGTGGCTTAGCTGTATTTTTACATTGCACACAGAACTGATAAATGTTCATTGTTGGGACGGCAATGATTGTGGGGTGGGGGCCCAGTCAAAAGTTAGAGTTCTCACTGTGTTATCTCAGGTGTTACATAGGACTGCAGGTAAATCTACTCTGTACTTTTTTGAGGAACATCTTCCGTCATCTTGGAATATCTATCAGCCAAAAGTAAATGAATGATTTCTCCTATGAATTCGTCGTCTCCCTGCCGCAGGAATATTTTCTATTTTTCTCTTCGCTGCTGTAGGATGTAGCAGAGCTCGCCTGCCTGTAGGTGGTGCTGTGTGCCCGGGTTACACTATAAACATGAACCTGGTTTCTGCTCCCTTCACTTTCCTTACAATAAATGTATTCCTCTTGTGTTACATTTACTTAATGTTATTTCATTTTAAGGGTCGTGGGAGAGGGGTTCCCGATTTTCCTCTGTTTGGATTCTTCAAAACATTAACCCCTTAACAAACCAATCCCAATAAGTATCAGTCTGGGAGTTGTCCTCTTCTGTTATACTATTCTGCCTTTTCTGGAAAGAAGGGTGATAACTAAAATCTTTTACAGCACAACTCTTACATAGGATTTTATAGAGTTTTCCCATAGAGAGAGACCACGCAACTGCTATGGGGCCCGTGGAGAGAAGGGCCTGGCACTGAAATGCTTCCCTACTTCCGATCATACAGTTGTAGAGCTTAACTTCAGCCACCACTATTGGGAGATCACTATATACAGATATATACGGCTGTCATAGAGTTACATGATAACATTTTGCTACCTGCAGCCACCACTAGGGGGAGCTCACTACATACAGATATCTACAGCTCCCATAGAGCTACATGATAAGATTCTGCTACCTGCAGCCACGACTAGGGGGAGCTCACTATATACAGATATATACAGCTCCCATAGAGTTACATGATAACATTCAGCTACCACTAAAGGGAGTTCACTACATACAGACAAACCATAGGGAGAAAAGTATTCACCCACCACTTAATCATTAAATTCAGGTGTTTCATTCAGTCCCATTGCCACAGATGTATAAAATCCAGCACCTCGCCATGCAGTCACCTTTACAAATATTTGTGAGAAAATGGGTCGTTGTAAAGAGATTACTGAATTCCTGTAGTAGGATGCCACCGTTGTAAGAAGTCAGTTGCTTTCCTCCTAGATATTCCACGATCAACTGTGAGTGATATCATTGCAAAGTGGAAGCGTTCAGGAACCACAGTACCTCAGCTAAGACATTTTGGACAATTGTAGCTTCCAACTTTGTGGGAACATTTTGGGGTTCAGCCCTTTTACCTGGAAGAGACCTTGCTGATGAAGTATAACTACCTGGTGTCTTGTTGCTGTGCTCAGTCTTGCCATAGTGGACCTGTGACATGAAACGGTCTTCTACAACCTCACCTTTGTAGCAGAGTTTGGCTGTTCCTTGCCCAGTTTTAAGCCTCCTACACAGCTGTATCTGTTACAGTTAATGACTGTGTTTCAACCTACATATGAAAATGATGATCGTTATCATCTGTTTGGTATAATTGGTTAATCATACACAAGACTATTATCCTACAAAATCCATGTCTTTGTGCAAGTGTACCTAGAAGAATTTATGCTGTTTTGAAGGCAAAGGTTGGTCACGCCAAATATTGATTTGATTTCGATTTTTGTTCTGTTCATTCACTTTCCATTTTGTTAATAGATAAAAAAAGCAACTATTAACACTTCTATTTTTTAAAGCATTCTTACTTTGCGGCATTTTTCCACAACTACCTAACACAGTACTATATATGGTCAAACTCCCATCATCTTACTGACATAAGCAGGAGCGTATACTCATAGGGGAATGGCCCCTAAAACAAAATTAAATTAGACTCCTCTCTTGGTGCTCCTTTGTGTTCCATTAAATACCATATTATAAACGTAATCTTTCCCTTTACTTCTAGGGGACAATACGGAGCCTTAGAGTGGCCTCATACGGAGTCACATGGAGTGCCTCTGGCTTTAATACGTCTGTTGCCATGCAGGCATGTACATGTCTTTGTTGTGTGCATAAGGCCTTATAATAGGGAGTATTATGGATGCTGGGAGTAGTTATGGTGGCTATTTATTCCTAACCCAACTCTAGAATCATACCTCGGGGAAGACTTGGATCAACGCTGAGCACCATAGCGGGGCAGAGAAATATTAGGGCCCTGCACAATGAGATTGGCCAGGGCCTCAGGAGAAGTGGGATAGAGCTGGAGTCTGAGCACAATGGCCAGCGGGTAGCTGTCACTCTACTGGGGAAGATCCGTTTTGTTTTTTTTCAAGATACATTTGTTATACATGTATAACTCTATATGTTGCCCCTTGCACTAGACCTAAGGTGCCCATATACATTAGAAAAAAGTTGTCCAAACCCACCGATTTCAGCGGTCACGGCCAACTATCTAATGTGTAGGGGGTGTTCTGGCTCTCTCCCGACGGCGGATGTTAGGGAAAATACAGATCGGTGATGTCGGATTTCAACAAGTCCGATTTTTGTCCCCACAGGAGATAAGACAC
The DNA here is from genome assembly GCF_050947455.1 of Rhinoderma darwinii. Taxonomy (NCBI): domain Eukaryota; kingdom Metazoa; phylum Chordata; class Amphibia; order Anura; family Rhinodermatidae; genus Rhinoderma; species Rhinoderma darwinii. The sequence goes on from NC_134687.1 coordinate 627,954,989, forward strand.
AGCGAAATGTGTCTGGCAGCGACTTATTCCCCTCTCCCCTATGTTAACACATGCACGCTCAACAAAGCCAGACGGGAATGTATATGAACGAGGGTCGGAAAGAATTGCTCCTTCGGCCGACAACTATTAAAGGTGTATGATCAGCTTTACAGATGAATTATCAGTTCTCCTCCTATCAGTTGTAGAATATTCTGACATTTCTTTCTTGACTTCTCGAAAAGTTGGAGACATAGAATGGAAACAAAGCCCAGAGACACATTCACTATTTATCCACCTGGATTATTTATCTCTGCATTGTGTTCTACAAGTCGGGAATATCAATAAATAACGCTACATTTCTCTACTTCACAGTCTCACACTGAAGGGTTTTTGTTGGACAGTTAAGAAAATAAACAAACTGAAATCAAATGTGATGGAAAAAGCTGAAGACTCGCGGCTGGACGAGCCTATGGAGGAGCTTAATTGTGCAGCATTTACTACAGTGGTCTCCAGCTGTTACAAAACTACAACTCCCAGCATGCTCGTACACCCCGCAGTTTTTAGGGTATACTGGGAGTTATAGGTTTACAACAGTTTGGGAGCCACAGTATAAAGACCATGACCTAGAGATTACCCTGTCTCTACAGATGTCTTGGTTGTTTCATTTGATTCCTAGAATATGGACCTTGCTCATCTAGGAAGTAATTCTCCAGCTTAGAGTCTTCCTTGCTGAACATCACCAATAAACTCCCCATCTTAGGCTCTGTTCACATCTGCTTCGAAAGCTTAGTTCGGAGCCTACATTGCAGATTTTGTTAAAATTTGATGGGAAAAATAGCGCTTAACACTTACCACATTGGTGCATACACAGCTGTCTCTGTTACAGTTAATGACTGTGTTTCAACCTACATATGAAAATGATGATCGTTATCATCTGTTTGGTATAATTGGTTAATCATACACCTGACTATTATCCTACACAATCCATGTCTTTGTGCAAGTATACCTAGAAGAATTTATGCTGTTTTGAAGGCAAAGGTTGGTCACACCAAATATTGATTTGATTTAGATTTTTGTTCTGTTCATTCACTTTCCATTTTGTTAATTGATTAAAAAAAAACAACTATTAACACTTCTATTTTTTAAAGCATTCTTACTTTGCGGCATTTTTCCACAACTACCTAACACAGTACTATATATGGTCAAACTCCCATCATCTTACTCGGATAAGCAGGAATGTATAAGCAGGAACGGATAAGCGGTCTCTTCTTAGCGACAAAAGATTCTGGGTTACCAATGAGAACCACTAGACCACCAGGGAAAAAAAGTAGTTACCGTGTCATAAGGGAATAACAGGAGACATTGGACCACTAGGAAAAAAGTTACTCATGGGCTGCCAAAAATTTAAAAGGAGCCACTTCAGCATCAGGACAGTACAGTAGCCACTGGACCACCAGGGAGCAATAGAAACTTCTGGCCTACAAAGGATCCACAAGAACTGCTGATCCACTAGGGAGCTACAGAAGGAGACAATGGTTCAACAAGGATCTATATAAGCCACTGATTTACCAAGGTAGAAAAACAGCTGCATCCACAACAAAATCCCACGAAAGTCCAGCACTACCCATGCATAAAAGTGATGTCAACTTTATTTATATAGTCACCGTACTGATTCCTTGTAGATGCAGTTACCACATCGATGCATATGACGGGTGAGATGACTGTCTATTCTTAGCAACAAAAAAGGCTCAGTTACAAAGGTTCCACAAGAGCTACTAGAACACCATGGAAGAATAGCAGCCACCGGAGCACCAGGGAATAATAAAAGACATTGGACAATCAGAAAACTACAGAAGTTGCTGAAGGGCTGCTAAAAATGAACAGGAGCTACTTGATCATCAGGGAATTTCTGTAGCCACCGGACCACCAGGAAGCAATATAAACTGCTGACCTACAAACGATCCAAAAGAACTGCTGATCCACCAGGTAAAGACAGAAGAAGCCAATGATCTAACAAGGATTCCCAAGGAAGAAAAACCGCTAAACCCACAAAAGAAAAAACACGAAAGTCCAGCACCACCCATGCTTAAAAGTGATGTCTACTTTATTTGGATGGTCACCATGCCGATTTGCTGTATACCCAGTTACCACATTGATGCATATGAGATGACTGTCTCTTCTTAGCAACACAAAAGGCTGGATTACCAAGAAGGTTACCAAGGATCCACGAGAGCCACTAGACCACCAGGGAAAAACAGTAGCCATCGGAGCACCAGAGAACAACAATAGACATTGTCTACAGAAGTTGCTGATGGGCTGCCAAAATAAATCGGAGCCAGTTGATCATTTGGGAAAAACAGTAGCCACTGGACCACCAGAGGGCAAAGGAAACTGCTGGACTGCCAAGGATCCACAAGAACCTTTGATTCACCAGGAAGCAACAGAAGGAGCCAATGGTCCATCAAGGATCACTAATGAAGAAAAACAGCTGAATCCACAAAAAAAAACAAGAAAGTCCAGCACTACCCACGCTTAAAACTGATGTCAACTTTATTTGGCTGGTCACCGTGCAGATTGCCTGTGCACTCACTTACCACATTGATGCATATGATGGTGTCTTTTCTTAGCAACAAAAAAGGCTGGATTACCAAGGATGTTACCAAGGATCCACAAGAGCTACTAGACCACCAGGGAAAAAACAAAAGCCACTGGACCACCATGGAAAAACAAAAGTTATTGGACCACCAGGATGCAACAGAAGTTGCTGATGGGCTGCCAAAAATCAACAGGAGTTAGTTGATAATCTGGGAAAAACAGTAGCCACTGGACCACCAGGGAGCAATAGAAACTACTGCGCTGCCAAGCATCCACAAGAATCTCCGATCCACCAGGGAGCAACATTAGAAGCCAATGGTCCAACAAGGATCTGTAGACGCCATTGGACCACCAGTGAACAACAGGATAACCCTAGATGACCAGGGAACAACAGAAGCAACTGGGCTACCAGGGAGCAAAAGGACAATACCAACAAGGTTGAAATACATGACTATGATATGTCGCCAATACATGGGCATTGTCTAGCAGTATTATATGGGCATTGTATGGTGGTATTATTTGCATAGTTAATGTTACCGGAGCTTCACTCGAATGCTCCATTTCTGATTCAGAACTTGCAACCTCTCCAGTAAAACTTGAGGTAACTGTGTAATATTATTTTCTATGTAGTCTGCAGACAGTAATGGAAGGCTTTGGATTCTGACGTTGCTCCGGCACCCGCCATTACTTTATACTTGTTGATGATTAAGATTGTGGAGAATGTTTTGTGCCAACAATCAAATGCTTTTCACTTGAGTGAATCTTCCGTTCTCTGCCATGGAAATGTCAGATGTAAATGCAACTTATCTTCCTCACAAATAACAGATGTGCTTATCCAGAGGTAGACGCCACGTTCCACCAAAGTGGAAATGAATGGCTGCTCACCGGAAAACCATTGTTTGATAAATTGCAAAATTGCTACCCGCAGTCTATGTAGTCATGAAGTGAACGATTTATAGGAATTTAGCCGTTCTTTATTCAATTCTAAGTGCCGCTGTGCAAAGAATATACACAAAGAAGAGAAGGGTAAATCAGAGGAAGGCAACTTATAAGATGAAAAGCCGATTATAACTTTATTACAGATAAAGAGTGGGAAGAGGCTCTCTCCTGTGTACGGCACCGCTCGAATGTTGAGGTGAGGTGTGGAGGACTTGCTCCTTACTTCGAGTGTGTAAGGCAGGAGCAAAACTCGTCAAATGATGAGAGCATGCTGGGACAATGGTACCGTACATACTCAGCCACGTAAGTAGAAAATGCAAGATGGGGTCATGGGAGACATTCCCAGATTGGACCCCCAAATATATCCAGACCCCAGGTCTGTCGCCTGAATTAATTCAGATCACAAACCAGACCCCTAAATTAATTCAGAATCCTGTTCAAATTCCCAAATTACTTTAGACCCAAGATCAGACCCCAAACCAAACCCCAGATCAGACCCCAAAATCAATTTAAGCCCCAGATCAGACACTAAACCCCTAAATTAATTCAGACCCCATATTGAACCTCAACTTTATTTCAGACTCTAGACCAGAGCCCAAAATTATTTCAGACTCCAGATCAGACCCCAAAATGTATTTAGACCCCAAATCAGATCCAAAAATGAATTCTGATCCCAAACCAGACCACTAATATAAGCCCCAGGACAGACCCCAAAATATATTCAGACCCCAGATCAGACCAATAAATCAGACCTCAGATAAGACTCCAAAATTAATCGGACCCCAGATCAGACTTAAAAAAAATAAACTCGGACTCCAGATCAGATCCCTCTAGTTACTTATTGCTTCTCGCTCCCCGCTTTTCTTCTCTTCTAGGCGCCGCTGCACATAAGGTCCTGACATTGGTACCTTGTGTACTGGGCCCTGAAGGGCTTTATGTGACAAGGGGGCCGATGCGACCCCTATAGTTATGCCAATGATGTACAGAAGGATGTGGATATTGGGAATGATATGTCCTTTGGAGCAGATAGGTCTGGACCTTGACATTTTTTGGAGGGTCAAAGATGTAAACATCACAGGATCCTATTACTCTGGTCAGTCTGATAGAATTAATAAAGCATGATGTCATCCAATGTCTCCAAAACATCTAAAAATCAGATCCTGGGTCAAGGCTGTACCCATAACTACCTGGGCTGTAGCTGTCAGACCGTCCTAGTTTGGCCGTAATCGTAGTGATCTACCTATTGATCCTGTAGTCAGAATAAAAGGTCTTTGAAGGATTGAAGTCACTGAGGAATGTTTATATAGGAAGACGTCGGTCTGTTCCAGTTTTTTAAGGGGTCTTTACACATTAAAGAAAATTTGGACAATGTCAACATTTTCAGGCCGATAGTCTGTTGAGAAACAATGCCTGAAGAAAAAGGTTGGATTTCTTTGGCCAAAGGTTGCTGGCAATCACATAAGTATGAAAAAGTCTCATGAGGGTTTTATTTTTCATCTTGCAACCTTACAAATAGTCTTACTTAGAAATCTCCTCCTGTTTTGTGTATACAGCTCTTATGCAGATCTAAGTGTATCCAAGGTTACAGACTACAAACAAACTCTGTGTAGTCTGATCCTGCAGATATGTGTTACTCCATGCCCTCTGCCTCCTCTTTTTGATAACCTACAGACAGTAGGAGAGGAAGCAGAGGGAAGGGAGTAACACATAACTGCAGGATCAGACTACACAATGTATGTTTGTAGTCTGTAACCATGGAGACACATAGCTTTGTATAGAAACTGTAGACACAGAATGATAGGAGTTTTGCAATTAAAATTGCTATCAATGTTGCATTTTTTTTTTTTTTTTTATATCAGATGCATTGGAGTGATAAAAAAGTGATTGTAAACGATTTTCAAACTCAGACCACAGGGGGCCAAAGGAAATTTACGTGACCCTAGAATATTTCAGAATATTTGTACGACACATATTCTCTGTAAATACACATACGGCTCTTAGGTGAACAGTTACTACATAAGTCTATGACGTGATGGTGACAGGGAACTGACCTTGAAGCAGGAGTGATGACTTTGGAGAGCAGCCAGTAACAGGAGGACGTGACACAGGAGTAGTAGACAGCCGGCGGACAGGACACTAGACCTTTCATGCTTTGTGTATTGGACACCTGTCAAGACATTGCTGTCACCGGCTGAAGACACAAGGAACAGGGCCTCAAGGGCTGGAAATAAAAGTCCTGTAGCCACGAGGCAGAGAACACATCCGAGTGTCAAGGCTGACTTTGAAAACATTTTTCTTTTGCTTTGTTCTATATGAAGGTTCACTGATAGTTTTATTTCTTGTGAATGGTAAAGTCAACCTATGTGAAGCACCCAGCAATCTGCTGACCCTAAAAGGGTATGTAAACATTTGCACCCAGGGAAGCAACTTTGCCATTCGTTAATTGGTCTTGAATAAACATGTCCTAGAGTTTTGTGTATAAAGCTCATATGCAGAATTATGTGTCTGCCTGTAGGTTGTCATTATTATTACATGGAGTTTAGATTTTGACTATATCTTGACAAGCCCTATTAGGACATAGAGGGTGAACTTCCGCTCGGCACCCACCTATGAGCTCGGGTGACAGCTGATCATTGGGGTGACCTCAATTTAAGAAAATGATGTCCAGAGGGGCATAACTAAAAATACTTGGCCACATAGCAAACTTTTGAAGCCCCTCCCCGTTCTACTCGTGTGGATTTTGATGAAGATTAATAATGGCAAAGTCTCCTTTGGATGCTGAGGAATCAGGTAAACCATTGGTCCAGATGGGAGAACCCCTGACACTTTTTCTGACATGTCGGTTTTAGTACATACTTGTATTCCCCATAAAATAACAAATCTGGAGCGTCCATTCCTATAAGGCCTGATTTACACGAGCGTGTGCATTTTGCGCGCGCAAAAAACGCTGCGTTTTGCGCGCGCAAAAGGCATTTGACAGCTCCGTGTGTCATCCGTGTATGATGCGCGGCTGCGAGATTTTCGCGCAGCCGCCATCATAGAGATGAGGCTAGTCGACGCCCGTCACTGTCCAAGGTGCTGAAAGAGCTAACTGATCGGCAGTAACTCTTTCAGCACCCTCGACAGTGAGTTCCGATCACAATATACACCAACCTGTGAATCAAAAAAAGACGTTCATACTTACCATGAACTTCCTGCTTCCTCCAGTCCGGTCTCCCGGCCGTTGCCTTGGTGACGCGTCCCTCTCTTGTCATCCGGCCCCACCTCCCTGGATGACGCGGCAGTCCATGTGACCGCTGCAGCCTGTGCTTGGCCTGTGATTGGCTGCAGCTGTCACTTGGACTGAATTGTCATCCCGGGAGGTCAGACTGGAGGAAGAAGCCGGGAGTTCTCGGTAAGTCAGAACTTCTTTTTTTTTTTACACGTTCATGTATATTGTGATCGGAAGTCACTGTCCATGGTGCTGAACCAGTTTAACTCTTTCAGCACCGTGGACAGTGACTGTCTCCTGCCGTCGCGTACCCGAACATTTTTTGCCGGGTTCGGTCAAAACGAGTTCGGCCGAACCCGGTGAAGTTCGGTGCGCTCATCTCTAATTTGACACTCCGTTTGGATGTTTGTAAACAGAAAAGCACGTGGTGCTTTTCTGTTTACATTCATCCTTTTGACAGCTCTTGCGCGAATCACGCACCCATTGACTTCAATGGGTGCGTGATGCGCGAAAAACGCACGATTATAGAACATGTCGTGAGTTTTATGCAACGCACTCGCGCTGCGCAAAATTCACGCATCGTCTACACTGCCCCATAGACTAATATAGGTGCGTACGACACGCGTGAAAAGCACGCGCGTCGCACGCGCGTATATTACGCTCGTGTAAATGAGGCCTAACTCTGCATTGTTTCGTTCCTCTGTTATCCCTCCTACAAATTTAGGAATCAATTGACAACTGGGTGTTATCAGTTGGGGGTGTGTCCCTACTCAGACTGACAATGTCCAATCAGTGCTGACAAAGTGAAATTGTATGGACACGCCCCTTCGACAAGGGGAAGGGTAACACCCAGTTGTCAATTTATTTATACATTTCTAGGTGGAATAACAGAGGAACAACACAATGCAGAGTTCTAAGATAATATGTCCCAGAATTGTTATTTTAGGGGGAATACAAGTGTTTACTAAAACAGACACGTCAGGAGAGGTGAATGTGCAGTCCCTGTAAAGGTGCGACCCTGTTTGTAGACGTCTACGCTCCTGTCAGGTAACAGAACTGATGCTGATAATAGGACTATTCTAAAGAATTCCTATAACTGCAGATCCCTAATATATCAGATCAGTGGCATTGCTAGCACTGGGCACCAAGGGCATGTGCCAGGGTATTTTGCCCAGTGCGCCAGGTCTTTTGGCACCAGGTATAACCATATTCAGCCGCATCTGTGTCCTCCCCTCTACCAGTGCCCCGGGTAACTTCAGAGTCTACCAACACCCTGTATCTGGTGACCCTTGACTTCAAGTAGGTGGAATGACCAGATGAGAAGTCGTATACTGATAACTGAGCGGGGGCGGATGGGGCTGTTATCAGCCGGTGATAAAGATTTAGTGATGCTCGCTGTCACCATAGAAGAGGCCGCGCCTGGAAAATCCTACAACTGCGGATCGTAATATCTCTCAATGGTTCACCCGCTTGTAAATTGAATGAAGATGTGAAATTCCTTGTGATAAAAAAATTCATGAAGAAGCGAATGTGTTTTATGGACATTATTATCAGCCGGCTTCTTCTTCACTTCTCACCGCGTTTTATCATAGAGAGAGAGGAAACTGTGTGATCTTAGGCAGATCTGTGTCTGCAGATAATCTCGGTTCCAATTAGATCTGCCAACAATTTAATGTCTAGCCTTAATTCCCCCGACCAGGAAAATCAGGGCAGTGCCTAATTGCCAATGGCCGGAGGGGGACCACAGCCATAAAGTCACATGCATTAAATTGCAGGGACTCAAAAAATGAACAGAATAGAAGGGACAGATGCCTTAACCCAGTGTCTTATAGCTATGAAGGTTGGTTAGAGGCTTGTGACATTATTGCTTTGGGGACCAAACCATTCTCAGTCTACCCCACCTGTGATTGGAGAAAACAAGGATTTTACCTGTCTGATCCTCACTCATAGATAAGCGGTGTCATGGGTATCTGGCAGCCACGTGTCTCCCTTTTGTCATACAGAAATGCCAAGCTGCACAGACATGTTAATGGGAGAAGATGGCTTTTGGTTGTGGTATCTTTCAACCTAGGTTATCTGTAAATTCACATTGTCTGTAATAATATTGGACTTCTGTCCAGTGTCCATGATTTCTGAATTAAAATTGAGGCATCTGTGGTTATTTCAGCAGCTGGGGGGCTTCTGTAGATCCACCTACACTGGTTTGGTTATGGAGAGGTCGACATCTGTCCTGTGGTCCTGGTCAATGGTGTCCTTCAGTGATAAAAGGTTCTATGCAACACATGGAGGAGATAAGCGGTGCGATTCTATGGACACTGCCACTCTGTTATGCGCGCTACGGCGGGTCCTGTGCTCTGTTATGGGCAATACGGAGGGTCCTGTGCCTGGACCTGCCTTTTGTGGGTTCTATTGACAGCAATATCCCAGTAAGGACCAGATCACACGCGTAGCTACTGCGGATTTTAGTTGCGGAAAATCCCCAGAAAATACAGTAGCAGCAAAGTGGATGAGATAAAACAAAGCTCATCCACACGCTGCGTAAATAGTGACTGGAAAAAAACGCTCAGGAATTGACCTGCGGTGCAGAGTTTTATTCCGCAGCATGTCAATTGGGTTTGTGTAAACGCTACTTATTTGTTGCGGGTTTTCCCCATTGAATTCAATGGGGAGGTAAAAACCGCAACAAATAGCAGTTGATGCGTTTTTTTGCGGCGCGGTAACAGTGATTCCGCCGAAAAAGACGCAGCTCAGAAAAGTAATATCTCATACTTAACCAGAAGTCTGTGTTCCTCCCTCCAGCGTGGCCTCCTGGGGTGACGTTTCATCCCATGTGACCGCTGCAGCCAATCCCAGGCTGTAGCGATCACAAGGGATGAAACTAGCTTAGTGCTGCAGCTTCCTACAGCAGACATTCCGGACAAAAAAACAACACAATATGGTGCGTTCTTCGCCCGGAATTCCCTGCGGTGCACAGGGTGGATATTCTGCATGCTTTTACGCAGCGTATCTGCCCCGTGTGAGCTCAGCCACAGAGTGGGACATTGGGGTTTAGTGGGACAGTGTATTTTGATAGGATGTCAGGGGAGATCATAGAATGGAAGAGGAAGAAAGAAAATAACATCCATATGGCCTAGCTAGATAAATAATATAATGTATGTACCCTGTGACTCAACCAGCAGAATAGTGAGTGCAGCTCTGGAGTATAATACAGGATGTAACTCAGGATCTGTACAAGATAAGTAATGTAATGTATGTACACAGTGACTCCACCAGCAGAATAGTGAGTGCAGCTCTGGAGTATAATACAGGATGTAACTCAGGATCAGTACAGGATAAGTAATGTAATGTATGTACACAGTGACTCCACCAGCAGAATAGTGAGTGCAGCTCTGGAGTATAATACATGATATAACTCAGGATCAGTACAGGATAAGTAATGTAATGTATGTACACAGTGACTCCACCAGCAGAATAGTGAGTGCAGATCTGGAGTATAATACAGGATGTAACTTAGGATCAGTACAGGATAAGTAATGTAATGTATGTACACAGTGACTCCACCAGCAGAATAGTGAGTGCAGCTCTGGAGTATAATACATGATGTCACTCAGGATCAGTACAGGATAAGTAATGTAATATATGTACACAGTGACTCCACCAGCAGAATAGTGAGTGCAGCTGTGGAGTATAATACAGGAGGTAACTCAGGTTCAGTACAGGATAAGTAATGTAATGTACACAGTGACCCCCACCAGCAGAATAGTGAGTGCAGCTCTGGAGTATAATACAGGATATAACTCAGGATCAGTACAGGATAAGTAATGTAATGTATGTACACAGTGACTCCTCCAGCAGAATAGTGAGTGCAGCTCTGGAGAATAATACAGTATGTAACTCAGGATCAGTACAAGATAAGTAATGTATGTACATTGTGACTCCACCAGCAGAATAGTCAGTGCAGCTCTGGAGTGGGTGGAGTAGGACGTGTGGAGAGAGCTGCTGAGACTACCGTGCAGGCCTTGGATCCAGGGACTTTCCTTATCCTATCTGCCCAGGCCTCATACCATCTGCCTGGGCTTGGAAAGTACCCTGAGGGGGGTTCCATCCTAGGATGGAGCCTCAGACCTCTACCTCCCGGAGCATGCCAGCGGGGGGTAGAGGGTCATCCCAGCTGGCTGGGAATATGCAAACAGTCGCGGGGGTGAGGAGATCATCTCGGGGCAAGGCTGTCCTGGCTCCCCCTGACGCTGGAACCCTGGATAAGGGTATGGAGACGCGGTCCGGCAGGGTGATCGAGGTGTTGTCATCTGGAGAAGGACCAGCGCCGTCCGGACATTTGGATGACGGTCGTGTGGAGGAATGGGGACAGCTGAGGACCGGAGAGACGGTGGAGAACTTCAGCTCCCGTCTGGCTATGCGGTTGGAGGAGTATCGGGACCTCAGGAAGTCGCTGCAACGGCTCCGTGCGGACTTGGCGGTCGCCAGAGGAAGAGCTGCAAAAGCCTCAGGAGGTAAGAGGTCCCGATACCTTTTAAATGTGAAATCCTTGTTGGAGGAAATAAAAGAAGTGGAAGAGAGACGTGAGGAGATTTTGGCAGGCGGAGGGGTGTTTGGTGAAAAATTAAAAAATGAAGAGAGGTTTGCCGAGATGGCAGAACCTATAAAAATAGAAAGTGTGGAGGAAGACAGCAGAGCCCCAGACACAGCAAAGGAAATTGTGGGGGAGAAAATGGAGCATGAGAATGCAAAGTCCAGAGAAGGCTCAGATTCTGATGCACCCAGGAGCAGTGAGGAGGAGGAGGGTGGACTCACAGCTGGGAGAAATCAGGAGAGTTTTGATACTGACAGTGAGCGGCCTCCAGGATTACTTACACAGATCCGTAACGTGGAGTCGCCGGTATCCTTCCAGGGATTTTGTTTTGGTGCGGAGTTACCCGCAGAGGAGGAAAAGCAAAAGAAAAAAAAATTTAAGAAGAAAAAAAAGACAAAGGAAAAAAAATCTGCTGAAGGTTCATTTAAAATGGTGTATACAGCAAGATCCTTCCTGTGCTCTGAGCCAGATGAAAGTCAGGATCAGGGCGCAGGTCCCGCAAGACCCCCAGCTCAAGCCTCTGCAGTGGGGCTGGAGCGGGAATGCGGGGAGAGTGTTACGGGTCCGGCATTAGAACACGTGGTGGTCAAAATGGCGCCGGACGCCAACCCCTGCAAAGGGGGCGGTACTGGTGGCCTGGTGACGCCAGGGGGTGTGTCCCCGTGTCCGGTTAATGGCGAGCCCGGGAAACTGGTCTCTGATGCGAGTCAGCGGTCTGGAGAACGGGTAAACCAGAAACCGGATGTGGTGTCTGAAAGCCGGAAGTCTGTCGGTGTCGCAGTAAAGCCGTCAGACGTTCCGGACAAGGGCGGTCACAGAGGGGGCTCCGGCTCTGTTGGCCACTCCTCTGTGGGAGGGGGGAGTGGTCCGGAGGCGGCTCCAGTGACATCAGTGGCTCCTTCGTCCGCATCACTGAAAAGTGGTGTAGGCGAGAAGGGGGCTGCTGGCGTCGGGGGCGGCGGTGGCCCCTTTCCGAAAAATGTTCCGCACATAGAAAAGATGGAGGTTAATGAGGCGGAGGGCACAGCGGGGACACCGCTTATAACATCTGGTGGCGTCCCTGCAAAGGTGCCTGATGATGCGGAGACCGAAGCAGTGTCTACCCACACAAAATGTACAGCAAAAATACAGAACATAGAACCAGGCCTGGCCAGAAGGATGACTGCAGGGGGACCTGGTGGGTTAAATAAAAAAGTTGCGGCTGTGGATGTGGGAACTGCTGGGGGTATGCAGGTGTCTGCAAATAAAGTTGCTGGAGTGTCTGCTGGTAATGGGGTGTTGAGTGCTGTGTCTGTAGGTGGTGAGGTGGTGGGTGGTGGGGATGGGGTATCAACCAGGGGCAATGGGCCTGGCGCTCCTCTTGCTGTGACATCCGGCAGGTCTTATGCTGGTGTGGCAGCGGGGGGACAGCGGGCCCACCCATCTTCATCCTCAAGGTCCGGGGACGGTAACTTGCAACAACGTCTCTTGGACGCTTTAAGAGAGGGAAAGCAAACCCTAACCATAGGGGGAGTGCAGAAGGACCTGTCTTTCTGGATAGACAGATATGGTCTAAATGCCTTCCGAGAGCAACGAGGAGATCAGTGGTCGCTCCCAACAGCCGGGCAGGCTGTAGCCAGGAGGAATGTGGTCCGTCTCCGGTGGCGTGGCAATGATGCGTGCCCTCCCAGAAAGAGGGTGGTGGAGCTGCTGCTGGGGATGGGCTTCAAGGCGAGTGACATCTTTGCCTTGATACATCCTCATGGCTCGGTCGAGTTTGACATCAGCTTTGTTCACCTAGGGGGCCTTGAGGTCTTCTGGGGGAACTACGAGCTGATGAAGGACGAGCCTGGCTGGCGAGACTTTGCTGCACAAGCAATTTCTCGCCAAAGTGGTCCCAAGAGAGTGACCGTTCTTACCCGTAATGAGTCACTCTCTTGTATTGATATCATGACCTGGTTGGGAAGGTACGGAGAGGTAGTAGAGATGCCACGGAAGAACATGGATGAGTTTGGCATCTGGTCAGGGGCCTGGACGTTCATGGTTAAATTAAAGCGTCTGGGACAGACGGTGTCCCACATACCATCGTCTGCTTTCCTGGGAAGAGATCGGATCCTTGTCTTCTACCAGGGGCAGCCGAAGTTGTGTCACCGGTGTGGCGACCCCTCACATTTGAGTGCAGGCTGCAAGGTGCAGAAGTGTGCTCATTGTGGGGGGATTGGTCATCTAGCCGCATCGTGTGACCGTATTCGGTGCAACCTGTGTGGTGACTTAGGTCACCCGTTCAGTCGGTGTCCTCGCTCTGTTGTCAATGCTTGTTCCAAACCTGCGGAGGATGAAAGGAGGGAGGCCTCCGTGGGTGAGGGTGCGGGCAGGGACGATGGGGCACAGGGGCAAGGGAAGAATGCAAAGAAGGGTCCCCCTTCTCGCCAGAGAAGGGCGGAGAAGCGAAGGAAGGAGAGGATTTGGAGGGCGCTCCAGGAAACTGGGACAACCTCTGATTCGGATCTGGATGCCCCCCCTGAATCTGATGCCCCTGGGGAGGCCGAATTGAATGGGGAGATGAGGAGGATCCAAAGGGAGCAGAGGGCTGAGGACTCTCAGTCCTCCCACTATGAAAGTGTGGGAGAGGAAGAGAGGACTCAGCCTACAGCAAAAGGGACACCGGGCAAAACCCAAGGGCCAAATACATCTGGCCCCGCCCTGGCCCAGGAAGGTAAATCCTGTACCCCCCTGGTGCGCTCTACTGATCGATACCATGCTCTCGTGGACATTCCAGCCTCTCATACTAAGAGGGAGGGCATGGTAGGGCACCCTAGAGTCGTTGAGCCTCCCCTGCTGCAGGGGCCGTTGCCCCCAGAGGGGGAGGTTGACCCGGTACTTGGGGATGAAGATGGGAATAGGGTGGTGAATATGGACTCCTCAGTTTGCAAGAAGCGAGGCAAAGAAGGGGGGTCCTCATCAGATAGAGGGGGGGGTGGGAAGAAGAAAGCCGTCTAACTCAAACATCCATGATGGCGGCACCCACTCCGTTGACGCTGGCATCAATTAACGTTGCCAGCATTAAGTCAGATAGGGCGAGATTTGCAGCCTTTGATTTTCTTGGCCGAGTTGAAGCCGACATTTTGTTTTTGCAGGAGACCAGGCTGTCACTTTTGGCAGACGTCGTTAAATCTAGGAGGGAGTGGCGACGCGGGCCCTCCTACTGGTCTCTTGCGGCTGAGCCCTATAGCGGAGTGGCGGTCCTTTTCACCGCACCGGTAACATGCCGACGGATGATTGATTTAGAAATGGGGAGGTGCTTGATCTTAGATGTCCTCATGAGGGGACAGGAATTAAGACTAATCAATATATACGGACCCCAGAGCAAATGGGACCGTAAAAGTCTCTTCATGAGGATTAAGCCTTTCCTTTTTTCAGGTCGACAAGTTATCTTTGGAGGGGACTTCAATACTGTCATGAGACCCCGAGATAGAGGAGGTTCCGGAGATAAAAAATTGACCTACGATAGTGTAGCATTAAAAAATATAGTTAGCGATGCTCGCCTGGTGGATATGCACATCAGGCATACCCCAGGCCACTCGGGTTTCACCTATCGTAGAGGTAGTTGTAGGTCTAGGATAGACAGGTTTTTTTTGAAGGAGGAAGCCATCTCTTCACCAGTGTCCGTTGTTGAGGTGGAGTTCTCCGATCACTGTATGATTATTTTCTCTTTGAACATTGCAGAGTCCCTCCAGATGGGAAGAGGTATATGGAGGCTGAATTCTACTCTCTTGGAAGAAGCGGAGATAAGACAGGCCTTTGAGGATTTTCTTCAGAGCCAGGTACCTTTGTTGGATCTCAGTGGTACTAAGTCTGAGTGGTGGGAGTTGTTTAAAGTCCGGGTGGCAGGATTTTTCCGCAGGCTCTCGAGCCTCAGGTCCATGAGTAGGTACCGCCTATATCAGGAACTGAGGAGGAAACTCGAACATCTGGTCTCAACCGGGGGTAGTGGGGAGGAGATCTCCGTGGTGAAAGCTTTGCTCAGGAGGTGTCAGTATGATAGGCACACATCTTTAGTTCTTGAGAGGGATTTCGGGAGGTACCGCTCGCCCGACCCCTACAGGAACTGTAAGATGTCAGTGAGTCGTAAGGTTGTGACAGGACTGATTGATAGTACAGGATCTCTGAAGAGATCCAAATCAGGGATCTTGGAGGTCGTCAGATCCTTCTACTCGCACCTCTTGGGGAAGCAAGATCCAAACCGAGACGAGATGTCGGCTTTCCTGGCTGAAACCATCCCTGAGCCAGGGGTAGACCCCTCTCTCGGTGTTTTGATAGATTCGATCAAGGAAGAGGAAGTGGGATTGGCGATTGATGGGCTTGCCCTCAAAAAATCGCCAGGGCCGGATGGCTTAACATCCGAGTTTTATAAGACTTTTAAAGGAACCCTAGTTCCCCTCTTGACTGAGGTGTTTAATGAGTGCCTTTCCTCGGGTACTTTGCCAATGTCAATGAGGAGGTCGGCCTTGATCGTTTTATCGAAGGGTAAAGACTCGACCCGTATTGAGAATTGGCGTCCCATAGCGCTGCTCAATACGGACAGAAAGGTTCTCGCAAAGGTGCTGTTTAATCGGCTGGTGAAGTTTGCATCCCGGCTCCTTTCGCCGGTCCAGCATTGCTCTGTTCCAGGCCGCAGCACATTTAGTGCTGTCCTCAGTGTCAGAGAGGCAGTGGAGCAGGGAAATTCTGGTCGGTGGGAGGGGTACATCCTGTCCTTGGACCAGGCCAAGGCTTTTGACCGGGTGGACCACGAGTACCTCTGGTCGGTCCTTCTGAGGTACGGCCTACCGGGGGGGTTTGTCAATTGGCTACAGACCTTATACACTGGGGCTGAGACTTTTGCGCTGGTGAACGGTTGGGTTGGAACCCCCTTTGAGGTTGGGTCTGGTGTCCGCCAGGGTTGTCCCTTGAGCCCTTTGCTATATGCGTTCGCAATTGATCCTTTTCTTAAAAGGATCGATCGTGGGCCATTGGCGGGAGTCAGGGCCGGCCTGGAGGGGCCGGAGGCCACTCAGAGGGTGGTTGCGTACGCAGACGACGTCTTCATTTTTGTCTCCTCGAGAGGGGAGGCAGAGTGGGTGATGTCGGAAGTGGAGCGTTACTCATTGGCATCTGGGTCCAAGATCAACCGGGATAAGTGCAAAAGTCTCTGGCTGGGAGGAGGAGATCCTGGTTTTGATCTCCCGGACACCCTTCCAGAGCCTCAGGGGTCTGCTAAGATCTTAGGAGTCGAATTTGGCCCGGGTGATTACCCCAAGAAGAACTGGGAGGATAGGCTGAATCTAGTTGCCCAGAAGGTCGACCAATGGAAGGGTTGGTCCTTAACCCTGAGGGAAAGGGTTCACTTGGCCAAGGCCTACCTGGTGCCCATGTTGCTTTACCTGGGCAGTGTGTGCATCTTGCCAGAACCTCTCTGGACTCGGGTCTATAGCCTGTTCTTCCAGCTGTTATGGGGGAACAGGCTCAACCTAATCAAGAGGGAGGTTACTTACCTACCAAGGACACTAGGCGGGTTAGGTATGGTTAACCCGGTGGTGTTCCTAGTGAACACCTTTGTTAAGATCAACCTGGCAAACCTCTGGCAAGAGAGGGCTCCTTGGTGGATATCCTCCTGCAGGGGGTGGTTTCGGCCTTTCTTCCAGGAATGGGAGAGAGGAGGGCAAGTGAAAGACCTGCGTACACCTCACGGACATCTCCCGGCTTATGCCACCCTGGCGCTGAAGATTGTTCGCCGGTGGGGTCTGGAGGTGTGGGAGATCAGGACCATGTCGAGAAAATTTCTTGACAGGAGGGTCCTGATGACCCACTTCCAGAAGCCCCTGGCGCTCAAAGACTGCCCAAGTAGTGACCTCGGGGTGGGATTAAAACTTTTAAATTCAGCGAGGATTCCCCAGAAGTTTTGGGATCTGGCTTGGCGTTGCTTCCATGGGAGACTGTATGTGAGGGACAATCTAAAGTGCAGAAGCTCTGATGATCGGGATTGCCCCCGGGAGGAGTGTGGCGGAGTGCTGGAAAGCATGGAGCATTTCCTGCTTCATTGCCCTTTCAATACAGAGGTATACAAAAGGGTGGGAGCCTCCATTGGTTGGCCAGGCCTAACCAGCCTCTCCTATGCTGGGTGGGCCTATGGAGTGTTCGGAGACCTCGGTGGTAGGGACCATTGCACCTTGTTTCTAGTCAGTATAGTGGTCAGGCACTTTATGTGGAATGCACGATGTCTAGTTTCTACCCAGAAGAAAATCCTCCTAGTGGATGAGGTTGTTAGCAATATCATGGGTGACCTGGTGAAGGTGCATTCTTTGGAGGTTGGCAGATTGGGAGCATCCAAAGCCTCTCGTCTTTGGAGGGGCTTTTCCTTTTGGGTGCCTTAATGTGTCTGCCTTCATGAGGGAGGGGGAGTAGTCACCGGTGCTCAACTGGAGGTGGGGGTCTGCGTTCCGCTGAGGCACCAATAAAAAATATAGCGATAGGACTCGGAATAAGGGAAAGGTGAGGGTCAGCATAGGGTCAGCTTTCAATAGGGTCAAGAAAGGGCTAGTAATAGGGTAAGGAGATAGGGCAAGCGATAGGGAGGGTGCAGCGGTGGACGTGGTACCTTGGCCTCTGGGGGGGAGCTGGGGGGGGCTTTCCCTTCTCTCTATCTGGTGATGGGCTAGGTAAGCACTGGAAGATTTTTGTTTTGTTTAGGATTGAAATGGCAGGAAAAAGGTTTACAAGCGACCGAACTTGGTGCTTTCGGGTACGGTGTATTTTGTATATGGTTTGGTATTTGGACAGGTTGGTGACGTGTATTGTATTATAATGTAGAAATGTTGTTAGAATAGGGATAGACTTAAGGGGGTTAATAGATAGGTTGGGAGGGGGTCGGGGGGGGGGAGGGGGGGTTTGCCTGACCCAGCCCCGGACTATGCGGACATGGGAGGACATGGGGCGGGGGGCTGGGCTGGGGTGTTGGGTGTGGTGGTGGGGGCCAGCATCTGGACTATGCGGACGTGAGAGGACATGAGGCGAGATGCTGGCTGGGGTGGTGGAGTTTAGGTAAGAAGGGTAAGGTTAGGGAAAGTCAGGATGTGTATAGTGTGATTAAAAAATATATATATATAAAAAAAAAAAAATTGGGATTAGTATTATTATATTTTGGATTGTTTTTGTTATTATTATTATTTTATTTGTTATTATTATTATTCTTTTATTTGTTATTATTATGGTGTTTGATTATTATCATTATTATATTGTTTCTTTAGGCCCTTGGTTGACGCGGGTCGGGGGATTTTCTGTTAGTACTTTGGATTACGTTTATATGATGTTTGTATATATTATAGTTATTGTTTAGTTTCGGATGAAGTGTAGATGTAAGTATATAAGAGTGGGGTGTATGTGGCCGGGTCTGGTATCGTTTTCTCTTCTCATATACAGAGATGTATATAAGAAAATTTGTTTATAAGAATTGGGTTGTGACTTTTTGGTTATATGGAATTAGTTATGTATTTGTTTTTCAGTTTATGTTTTGTAAATTTATATAAAATAAAGAGATACAGGATGTAACTCAGGATCTGTACAAGATAAGTAATGTAATGTATGTACACAGTGACTCCACCAGCAGAATAGCGAGTGCAGCTCTGGAGTATAATACAGGATGTAACTCAGGATCAGTACAGGATAAGTAATGTAATGTATGTACACAGTGACTCCACCAGCAGAATAGTGAGTGCAGATCTGGAGTATAATACAGGATGTAACTCAGGATCAGTACAGGATAAGTAATGTAATGTATGTACACAGTGACTCCACCAGCAGAATAGTGAGTGCAGCTCTGGAGTATAATACATGATATAACTCAGGATCAGTACAGGATAAGTAATGTAATGTATGTACACAGTGACTCCACCAGCAGAATAGTGAGTGCAGATCTGGAGTATAATACATGATGTCACTCAGGATCAGTACAGGATAAGTAATGTAATATATGTACACAGTGACTCCACCAGCAGAATAGTGAGTGCAGCTGTGGAGTATAATACAGGAGGTAACTCAGGTTCAGTACAGGATAAGTAATGTAATGTACACAGTGACCCCCACCAGCAGAATAGTGAGTGCAGCTCTGGAGTATAATACAGGATATAACTCAGGATCAGTACAGGATAAGTAATGTAATGTATGTACACAGTGACTCCTCCAGCAGAATAGTGAGTGCAGCTCTGGAGAATAATACAGTATGTAACTCAGGATCAGTACAAGATAAGTAATGTATGTACATTGTGACTCCACCAGCAGAATAGTGAATGCAGCTCTGGGGTATACTGTATACATCTTATATTTCTAAAGGTAAACTCCTTTAGATAAAACTAAACTCTGCTTCTGCCCTTGAACCCCTGCCTGTATCTGCCTGCATTAAATTACTTCCCTCTTCACAACTCTAAAGATTATAACACTAGGTTGGTCAGCTGAGCATGTCACATAGTCATTATAGTGTCAATTTGCCCCAATTGTGATGGTGACCAATACCCACCTTGACCCTGGGTCTTCCCATGTTCCTCTTAGTCTGGTGTCGACAATCCAGTGCTGTGAAGAAAGTTTTTGTTGGATTTATTGTTTTTTGAGACTGTGGAGACAGATGAGATGTCAAAACTGGTGTCAAGACTCCTTTATCTAGTCTTAAAGGCCTTTTTTCAATTTTAATTCCAATTTCATACTTCCTTCACTATATCTCTGCTCATTCTCGGCTTCACAACTGTTGCCCACGACAAGATATAGTTTTCAGTTACACCTGAGGGATCTCAGTACATGAAAATACACATTTTCTAATAAAATGAAGAGTTTATGTCAGAAGAGGAGAGGGGGTTAGACGGCTGAATGACACTACTGGAATTGTCTTCTTGTCTTGACTGGTGCCGAAGACGAATGTTGGCTTTAAGTAGAATGGACAAGCCATTTCTCATAAGGTAAACAGAGACCTTCAAGGAGAATATATTTCTTATCTGTCGCAGGTGTATGTCATGTATACAGTGCTCTGCTGATAAGCGTGGCATCTACAGTAACATATGTCTTCTTCAGTATTAGTCGATTCTCTCTATGTATCACAACCGTCAATTTTCCAAGCCATTTCTACAGATATTTTATGCCGGAACGGTAATCTACAAACTTCTTCAGCAGCTGCAAAACTTGTATTATTTTATCATTTTCACAGTAAGAAAGAAAACAATGATTGACTTTCTGAAGGCCACAGATTGGTTTGCAACTAAGACGCTCAAGGCAAAACTGAGGAAATCCTCATATGTTTACCCACATTGAGAATCAGCAATGAGTGAGGAGGAGGAGGGAGCGACGTGGAGAAGAACTGACTGAAGTGATCAATAGGGGCAGAATTAAACTTTTACTGTGTACTCTGAATAAGAATTTTAATAACTCCTTACAAAAACTCCAGATGTTTCACATTTAAGGGTATAGTTTTGTGTGTTCAGCTCTTATGCAGACCTATGTGTCTCCATGGTTACAGACTACAAGCACACCTGTGTAGTCTGATCCAGACATCCCATCCATCTGCTTCATCTTCTCCATACTGTAGGTTCTCAAGTAGAGGGGGTCGAGGGAATAGCACCGTAACCAACCACAGTCCTAACTGTGACAATTGTCACTATAACAGAGATCTCCTCTGTACCTTGATAGTGACCACGTTGGGAGTACAACAAATGAAAAATGTATAGCTATTAAATTCATTTACTAAAAATTGATCAACTGTGTCTGGTACTAAAGCCCAAAATGTCCTGGAACTGATGTGGTTAAAGTTCAGCTTTGATTTGGAGCCCCTAGCTATTGCAGTCGATGGTGTCCTTTTTTGATGCTTGAGACCCCATCAGATGCTGAAAGGAAGAGGAAGAATCTCTTGGCTGAATGATTTGCCCCTTTAGCTCCCAAATGGCATTTCAGACCCTAAATGATTCAAACTTCTGATAGGTCTTTAGGGTGAGGAAGTCTGGGTGGATTGTTTTGTTTTCAGTGTATATTTATGTGTGTATTGAGTCCATATTTTGTCAGTAAGAAGAGCAAGAATAAGAGCAGGAAGATGAAAAATACGGTAGGAGGAGAAAAAAAAGATGAAGATGAATGAAGCGGAAGAGTAGGAAAAGGAATATGAGGAAGAGGAAGTAAAATAAGAGAAAAATAAAGAAGAATAGGAAGAAGTAAAAGAGGGATAAGATGAGAAATATGAGTTGGAAAAAGAAGAGAAGGAAGAAGATAAAGAGGAAATAGAAGAGTAGGAAAGTGTAGAGAAAGAAGAAGAAGAGGCTGCTGAAGAAGAGGAAGAAGAGAAGGAAGATGAAGAGGAAGAACAGAAGGAAGATGAAGAGCAAGAACAAGAGGAAGAATATAGGGAGGAGGAAGCGGGGGAGAAAGATGAAGAGAAAAAGGAGTAGGAAGAGAGACATAAGGAAGAGGAAGACAACAATGAAAAGAAGGAGGAAGCTAAAGAGGAAGAATAATATCATGAAGAGGAAGGAGTAGAGGAAGAATAAGATGAGAAATATGACTTGTAAAAAGATAAAGAAGAAGAGAAGGAGAATGAAGAGGAAGGAGAAGAAGAGGAAGATGAACAGGAAATAGATGTGGAAGATAGAGCAGAGGAGGTAGATGATAGGAAGAAGAATAGGAGAAAGAGGAAGCAGAAGGAGAGGAGAAAGAAGTGCAGGAAGAAAAGGAAGAATAAACGAAGTAATTTGAAGAGGAGGATTAAGAATAGAATTAAAGTAACATGAAAAGGAAGTAGAACAGGAGGAAGATGAGCTGAAAGAAGAAGAAATGGAAGAAGATGTAGAGGAAGAAGGAGAAGCAGGAGAAGAAGATCGGAAAAAAAGGAGAGGAAAAAGAAGAGGACGAAGAAGCGGAAGATGATGAATCTGTAGAGTAAACAGAAGAGGAAGGAACAGGACAACGAGAAGGGGATACTTGCTGCGGTGCTGACTTCCCCTGTTGTCTTCTCTTACTGTTGACTCTATGTCTCCGCTTTGGAGTAATAGATTTTAAATCACCACCTTCTCCTTATGTTCATGAACCTGATAAACACAATGGCCTCTGGGTAATGCAACATTTGTAGATAATTATTAAGGAGCCGGTAATAACACCGTATCTATCAGACTGGAAAAGAGCAAAAGCCTAAACCATAACTTTTATTATTAACAATTAAAAGACGATTTAGTAAATGGATGTGTGAAGCCGCTGTAATGTGGATACAATGGAAATGTCATCAGACGGTAATTCCTAGGTAAATAAGATACAAGTATCCCGGGTTATAAATGAGGATGACGAGAGTGGAGTCGCTCGTGCTGCTGTCTCCTCTCCTCGCTGATTAGAGAATAACCTACAGCAGTGTTTCTTAATGTATCTAAGCCAAGTCAGATAGGTGCCCCCAAGGCTATATAATCCGTCATGATTTTGAGATGCTTCAGCTTTAAGATGGTGAGGGAAATGTCTTACTTCACAAACTTACTTAGCATAACATAGCCACAGTGCCTCCATAACAATGACAGCTACAGATGTCCACCTAACAGAACCAGACCATAGTTACCATTACAGTGACAGTGCCCCCATAACAATGACAGCCATATATGTCCCCATATCAGAACCAGATCAGAGTTACAATTACAGTGCCTTTCATAACAGAGACAGAATAGAGCCCCCATAACACAGTAAGAGACACAGTACCCCTATAACAGTGATGCCAGTGTCCATATAACAATGACAGCCCCGTATGTCCCCTTAACAGAACCAGACCAAAGTTACAATAACAGAGACAGTGCCTCCCATAACAGAGACGAAATAGAGCCCACATAGCATAGTGACATCTACAAAAGTCCTCATAACAGTGTCAGCCACAGTGCCCCATAACAGTGTGTCAGCGACAGATGGTCTGCATTACAGTGTGTCAGCCACAGTCCCCCCATAATAGTGTATCACCCAAAGAGATCTTATAACAGTGAAAACTACAGACCCCCCACAACAATCAATTTGTACTGGCATTTGTTATTTTGTATTCCGTCCCTTTGAAATCCCCTGAATGATGAAGAAATTTGCAATCTAGGGGTTATGGGCTCCATTTATATTTACAAAGAATCTAACATTTCTAAAAGCAGGTTCCATAGACCTGGACTATACGGGACCTAGAAGGTATGTGTACCATAGAGGCTGCTAATGAGCTTGCTATGGGGCCCCTGAAGAAGAGGTTGACCGCATGGGTGGTCAGAACCTGCACAGGGATCCCCTTACCACAAGTCCTACAACATTAGCAGACAAGAGTCTGGGGAATTCATCTCATGGCCATGGAGAGGAAACGCGCATCAAGTCCTCCTGACGCAGGAGGTGTGGGATGTGGTGCTGTTCATCAGTATCAGAGAGGGGTCCCCTTTAATCATTGCTATGGTGCCCCCCTGATCTCTGTGTTGGACAATCATATGGGTGTCCCATCCCTGTATTTGACCACAGACCTCAGTGCTGAGCTCATGTTTCTATATAGAATGAATACTAGCATTTATAGACGCAGCAATCTTCTGTAATTCAATAATAATATACAGTGTTTTCTGCAGTAATCACCGAATTCAGCTGCAAAGCAATGTCTGCCGTGCACTATGGATTTTGTATCAAACAGTACATTTTTTCAGCTGGCACGTTCAATGCTCCGACTAGAACTTCCCATTAGATCAGGCAGCCAAGGGTGGAAGTCTCAATATATTATACAAAAACGTTAAACACTCATCGCACGCTGATCCGGTGGTGGGGGTGACACGCTGCAAAACAAGGCTGGTTTTAAGGGATGGCAAACTAGACAAGAGCCGAGGGCCCCGATATACTAGAAGGGCCCTAAGGACAGGAATACTAGAAGCAAAACATTCAGCATTATTTAGCACTGTATAGTGGTATTATTTGGGAAATTAACTGCAGTATTATATGGCAGTATTATGTGGGTACTATATGGCAGTATTATGTGGGTACTATATGGCAGTATTATGTGGGTACTATTTGTTAGTATTAATTGGCTTCTATACGACAGCATTATGTTGGTACTATATATAGCAGTATTGTGTGATTACTATAAGGCAGTATTATGTGGGTACTATATGGCAGTATTATGTGGGTACTATATGGCAGTATTATGTGGGTACTATATGGCAGTATTATGTGGGTACTATATGGCAGTATTGTGTGGGTACTATATGGCAGTATTATGTGGGTACTATATGGCAGTATTATGTTGGTTCTATATGGCAGTATTATGTAGGTACTATATAGCAGTATTATCTGGGTACTATATGGCAGCATTATTTGAGTACTATATGTCAGTATTATGTGGGTACTATATGGCAGTATTAATTGGGTTCTATACGACAGCATTATGTTGGTACTATATATAGCAGTATTGTGTGATTACTATAAGGCAGTATTATGTGGGTACTATATGGCAGTATTATGTGGGTACTATATGGCAGTATTATGTGGGTACTATATGGCAGTATTATGTGGGTACTATATGGCAGTATTATGTTGGTTCTATATGGCAGTATTATGTAGGTACTATATAGCAGTATTATGTGGGTACTATATGGCAGCATTATGTGAGTACTATATGGCAGTATTATGTGGGTACTATATGGCAGTATTAT
Source organism: Rhinoderma darwinii (assembly GCF_050947455.1). Lineage (NCBI taxonomy): Eukaryota > Metazoa > Chordata > Amphibia > Anura > Rhinodermatidae > Rhinoderma > Rhinoderma darwinii. The sequence continues at coordinate 627,979,977 of NC_134687.1, forward strand.
GTGGGTACTATATGGCAGTATTATGTTGGTTCTATATGGCAGTATTATGTAGGTACTATATAGCAGTATTATGTGGGTACTATATGGCAGCATTATGTGAGTACTATATGGCAGTATTATGTTGGTTCTATATGGCAGTATTATGTGGGTTCTATATGGCAGTATTATGTGAGTACTATATGTCCGTATTATGTGGGTACTATATGACAGTATTATGTTGGTACTATATGGCAGTATTATGTTGGTTCTATATGGCAGTATTATGTAGGTACTATATAGCAGTATTATGTGGGTACTATATGGCAGCATTATGTGAGTACTATATGTCAGTATTATGTGGGTACTATATGGCAGTATTATGTTGGTACTATATGGCAGTATTATGTGGGTACTATATAGCAGTATTATGTGCATTCTATATGTCAGTATTATGTGGGTACTATATGGCAGTATTTTGTGGGTACTATATGGCAGTATTATGTTGGCTCTTTAAGGGATTATGTAGGGATACTGCATATTAGTTAGGTACTATATTGTTGTATTATATGGGTACTATATAGCAGTATTATAAGGGTACTATATGGCAGTATTATGTGAGTACTATAGGGCAGTATTATGTTGGTACTATATGGCAGTATTTTGTGGGTACTATATGGCAGTATTATATTAGCTCTTTAAGGAATTATGTAGGGATACTGCATATTATTTAGGCACTATACGGCAGTATTATGTGGGTACTATATGGCAGTATTATGTGGGTACTATATGGCAGTATTATGTTGGTACTATATGGCAGTATTATGTGGGTACTATATAGCAGTATTATGTGCATTCTATATGGCAGTATTATGTGGGTACTATATGACATTATTTTGTGAGTACTATATGTCAGTATTATGTGGGTACTATATGGCAGTATTTTGTGGGTACTATATGGCAGTATTATGTTGGCTCTTTAAGGGATTATGTAGGGATACTGCATATTAGTTAGGTACTATATTGTTGTATTATATGGGTACTATATAGCAGTATTATAAGGGTACTATATGGCAGTATTATGTGAGTACTATAGGGCAGTATTATGTGTGTATTATATGGCAGTATTTTGTGGGTACTATATGGCAGTATTATATTAGCTCTTTAAGGAATTATGTAGGGATACTGCATATTATTTAGGCACTATACGGCAGTATTATGTGGGTACTATATGGCAGTATTATGTGGGTATTATATGGCAGTATTATGTAGGCTCCTTAAGGGAGTATTATATGGATGCTACATATTCTTTAGTCACTATATGGTGGTATTATGTGGGCTGTATATGGCGGTATGATCTTAGCACTATATGGTGTCACGTTGGGTGCGTGGACCCACTGGGCCATACTGCCTTGATGGTATAGCAGCTGGCAAACAGGGTACAAGTCAAAGTCAATAGTTCAGATAGGTGTACCTGTGGTAACCTCTGACAGTAGCAAAGACAGGCTCGGATGGGACCTTGGCAGCAGGCTAACACCAGGCGTGGTGTAACCAGGAAGGCATAGTACACAACACAACTCGACTCCAACTCTAAACGACGCTTGATCCAGGATAGCGCGGGACACGGGATACATGTAGCAGGAACGGAAACACTGGGAACTAGGAAACACTTAAGGTACCATTTGCAGAGACGAACATAGGTAAATGACAACAACGCTCATGCAATGCAGGAAGGGGCAGGGCCCGCCTTATAGTCCAGGGTGCCCATAGGCTAATTTGGTTCTTTAATTCAGGTGCGCGTGCTGGCCCTTTAAGAGCGGGCAAGAGCATGCGCGCGCACCCTGCGGGATACAGCAAAGTGAAGCGGGAGTGAGCGCTGGCGTCTCCTGAGGAGGAGATGCGGGCCAGCGCTCACTGATCCATGGCTGCGGCCATCGGGAGGTGAGTAAACCTGACGGCCCGCGGCCATGGGTATTACAGTATCCCCCCTCTTATGCCCCCTCCTCTTGGGACCAGAGCGAGAGAGAAACTTATTCAGGAGTAAGGAGCATTGAGGTTCTCCTCTGGCTCCCAGGACCTCTCTTCAAGACCAAATCCCCTCCAATCGACCAAATAAAAGGTTCTTCCACCCACTCTCTTTATGTCCATGATCTCCTTAACCTCAAATGTATCTGATGAACTGCTGGGAGCCACTGCAGGGCTAGGTATCTTGGTGTAGAGGTTCAGGACCACAGGCTTCAGGAGAGAGACATGGAAGGAGTTGGGGATCTTGGGGGTAGGAGGCAGCCGAAGCTTGTAGGAGACAGGGTTGATCTGTTGCAAGATCTCGAAGGGTCCGAGGAACCTGGGAGCAAATTTGTATGATGGCACCCTCAGCCGGATATTTCTGGAAGACAGCCAGATTATGGTACCTAGAAGAAACTGGGGAAGTGTTGTTCTCCTTGTGTCTGCGTTACGTTTCATGCGGTCGACCGGCAGCAGAATGGATGATCGGGTCTGCTGCCAGATCTGCAAGAAGTCCCTAAAAGCAGAATCAGCTGTGGGCACCTCGGACATAACGGATACCGGGAGAGGAATTAGTGGGTGTTGGCTGTAGACAATGAAGAATGGTGTAGTTCTTATGGACTTGCTTGTATGATTATTGTACGAGAACTCGGCCCAAGGAAGAAGCTGCACCCAGTCATCATGCTGCTTGGAAATGAAGTGTCGTAGGTAGCTCTCCATGATCTGATTGATCCCCTCGACTTGACCATTGGACTGGGGATGGTAGGCTGAGGAAAAGTCCATCTTTACATTGAGAAGTTTATAGAGGGCTCTTCAGAACCTTGAGGTGAACTGAACCCCCCCCCCCCCCGATCAGACACGATATGCCGAGGTAAGCCGTGCAGGCGGAAGATGTGTTGGATGAAGAGGATGGCCAGTGGTGCAGCAGAACATAGACCGGTCAACGGAACAAAGTGAGCCATCTTCGAAAATCGGTCCACCACCACCCAGATCGTACTGCATCCCGCAGAGGGAGGCAGATCAGTAACAAAGTCCATTGCGATATGCTGCCAGGGAATATCGGGCACAGGCAGCGGCTGGAGCAGGCCAGCAGGTTTGGAGTGAGCAACCTTGTTAGCTGCGCACACTGAGCAGGACAAAACAAAGTCCATGATGTCCTTGGGCAGAGTGGGCCACCAGAAATGACGGGCAATGAGGTCTCGGGTCTTATGGGTACCCGGCTGACCTGCCAGTCTGGAGGATTCTCCCTCTGCCAGGCGCACAAAAGTCCTCCCCGGAGGGATGTCTCTAACTTGCAGGGGGTTGACAGAGACAATGCAAGACGGATCAATAATATTTTGTGGAGACTCCATGGTGTCCTCTGTCTCGAACGACCTGGATAAGGCATCGTCCTACACATTCTTGTCGGCTGGACGGTAGTGGAGCTCAAACTGGAACCGAGCAAAGAAAAGCGACCATCTGGCCTGACGAGGGTTCAGCCGTTGGGCTGTCTGGAGATAGGTGAGATTCTTGTGGTCAGTAAATAGCAGGATGGGATGAACTGCGCCCTCTAGGGCCTCCACTCCTCCAGGGCCAATTTGATGGCCAGTAAATCCTGTTCCCCAATCGAGTAGTTGCGTTCTGCGGAAGAGAAGAGTTTAGAGTAATAGCCACATACCACTGCCTTGCCCTTGGAACCTCTTTGGAACAGAAGTGCACCGGCACCAACAGAGGAGGCGTCCACCTCCAACTAAAACTGTCGAGATACATCTGGATGATGGAGGATAGTGGCTGACGTGAAGGCACTCTTCAGGCTATTAAATGCGGATTCCGCTTCTGGAGTCGAGACCTTGGTGTTCATGCCTTTTTTGGTAAGGGTAGAGATAGGAGATATCAGTGAGGAGAAGTTTGAAATGAACTGACTGTAGAAATTGGCGAATCTCAGGAAACGCTGTATGGACCACAAGCCTTGAGGATGTGGCTATTCCAGGATGGCCTTTACCTTCTCAGGATCCATTTTGAGGCCTTGATCCGAGATGATGTAGCCCAGAAAGGGTAGAGCATTTCTTTCAAACACGCACTTCTCCAACTTGGTGTACAGGCGATTCTCCCTTAATCGCAGCAAAACTTAAGAAGTCATCAAGATAGACTACTACACAAACATAGAGAAGGTCACGGAAGATGTCATTAACGAACTCTTGGAAGACCACGGGAGCATTACACAGGCCGAAGAGCATTACTAGGTATTCATAATGTCCGTCACGGGTGTTAAATACTGTCTTCCATTTGTCACCCCGGCGAATCCGGATTAGGTTATAAGCCCCCCACAGATCTAGCTCTAAAATTTCGGGCTCCTGATATGCGATCAAACAGTTCTGAAATCAATGGCAACGGATATCTATTTTTTACCGTGATCTGGTTGAGACCCCGGTAGTCGATGAAGGGTCGCAGAGAACAATCCTTTTTCTTGACGTCGAAGAACCCGTCTCCTGCCGGGTAGGAGGACTTCCGTATGAAGCCCCTCTCCAGATTCTCCTTAATATAGGCGGACATGGACTGAGTCTCTTGCAAGGATAGAGGATATACCCTTCCACGGGGAAGGGATGCACCAGGAATCAGCTCGATAGGACAGTCATATGCCCGGTGTGGGGGAAGCGTCTCCGGGCGCTCACTGATCCATGGCTGTGGCCATCAGGAGGTGAGTAAACCTGACGGCCCACGTCCATGGGTATTACTGTATTCCCCCTCTTATGTCTAAAAAATAACAAGTTGGGGAGGATGTTTACTTTTTCTGTTACCCAGAGCTTCACTTTCTATAAAACTGTTAAATATTCATCATGTTTGTAAGTTGGCAGGATCAGAGTTTCAGGATGAATTGAGGATTTACTTTTATCTCTTATTATATAGAATTACAATAAAACCATGCCGCTACAATGGTTCCCTTGAAGAAAGCTGAAGGTTTGTTACAATTGTATCCAGTCAAGACAATCCTCTGTGAGCTTAATATATCAGCAGCACAAATCCCTCTCTGGTTCGAATAGCTTGTTACAAGGTATCAGACGACATGATTGAAACAAAACCTCAGCTGTGAGAAGTATTAGGTCAGGGAGGGTTTTTAGCCTCCGGGTGATACATTTCATACGTTTAACAGGGAGGAATATAACATGTATTTCAGATAAGGATACAGCCCCTTCAGAAGATTATGCTGATCTTTATCGGATTATTATAATTCAACGTAACCTGTATGAATGTTTGTGAATCTCAAGAGTATGCAGCCCCTGCTGCTGCTCAGGATAGACCGGGTCACTCTGGAACCATCACCTATGGGAGGCGTGAAATTACGCAGGGAGACCTCTCTCTCCACAAACTTCTCGATGTACCAACAAGGCAGCGACACAAAAGGTTAAGCTGCCCTTCTCTTCTACAGGGGGTGTAGGATTGGGTGGGATGGACAGATGTTGGGACCTTCCTCCCCCAGGCATGGATGTTGCGGTGGCATGATCCAGGAAGGGGCTTCATTCTCATTTTTGGTATGGGCTCCCCCAAATACTGTGTAAGTCGATTCTCTGCACATGTGTTGAGTACACCATAGATTTCTCTGCCTCATCATGTACACGGCCCTCATTCTACTCCTACATTTCCAAGAATGACAATATCAATATATAAAATAAAAAACAACATGTGATTAACCCAAATCTCAAAATTGGTTTGTTGTGACCATCTATTGAGGTCCATGCTCATATCATTGTTTCATTAGATCCAAGGTCGGGATGAGGGGTAGGCAGAGTAGGGATCTGCCTAGGATGCCATTAAAGGGGGTTGGGTGCAGAATTTATGGATTGGTGGGGAATGGGGGGTCTAGCTGACAACTATCCTATTGAACTTCAGGGGCCATGGGCAGGGGGTGCATCCTAAAATCCCTTGCCTTGTTCCGCTCCTGTCTGGATCCATCAACAACTATGACAATGGCTTCCTGCTTTTAACTCCATCCACAAAGAGAAGGCTGGATATGTCAATGTCCTTCTCATCTGCTGCTTACACAATAGGCTCCTCAGACCTAGAAACTTCTATGGAGCATTCAGAAACCTCCGTTCACTCCGAAAGGTTCGATCCTGTTAATTAAAGAGTGAAATGAAAAGTTATCTCCACTTTCCTAACAGCTCATATATAATATGTAAATAGCCCGAAACGCGTTAGTTTGTTGTTATCTCCTCTCCTACAAAACTGCACCAATTAAAAAGTTGAAACAGGGAGAAGGTGGCTGCGAACAAGTCTGAACATTACGGCTCTCTATCAGCAGCATAATGTCATGCAAATTACAGGGAAGATAGAGAGCGGGTTATTGTCCCAGCTGGCAGTGCAGCTTCAGTCGCCGTCTCCACCGCTCGCCTCTATTATGTTAATAGAATATTAACGGAATATTTCACTTTTTGCTGTGCTGATCCATTAAAAGTTTGTGAGACCTACAAATAATTCATTTCTTCTCCGGGAACAATGGAGCAATTAACAGTCTCCCGTGTTAAGTAGATAGAAATCAAACGCTGCAAAATATCTCCCGAAAGAAGGAGGCGGCGGCGGCCCTAATATCCAGAATATCATCACTGAATACAGCCTATATCCTGCAGGGGGGGGGGGGGGTAACTGTATGGCACTGTATGGGGGAATCTGTGGCAATGTACGGGGCGGGCATCTATTGCACTTCAAAGGGGAATCCGTGGCACTGAGACATCACCGGCACTTTAAAGGGGCATCTTTTGAACTTTATGGAGGCATCTCTGGCATTTTCAGGAGGAATCTCTGGCACAGCATGGGGCATCTCTGGCACTGTATGGGAGCATCTCTGGTACTGTATGGGGGCATCCCTCTCACTGTATGGGGGCATTAATTGCACTGCATGGGAGCATCTCTGATAATGTACGGGGGCATCTCTGGCATTGCATTAGGGCATTTCTTGCAAAGTATAGGGGCATCACTGGCACTTTAAAGGGCATTTCTGGCACTGTATGGGGGTTTCTCTAGCACTTTAATTGGGTATTTTTTACATTGTATGGGGCAGGCATCACTGGCACAGAATGTGGGCATCTCTGGCATTATAAGGTGGCACCTCTGGCACGGCATAGCGTCATCTCTGGCACTTTAAGTGAGCATCACTAGTACTCTGTGGGTATATCACTGGCACTGTATGGAAGCATCTCTGGCACTGTATGGAAGCATCTCTGGCACTTTAAGAGGACATCACTAAAACTGTGTTGGTGCACCTCCGGCACTTTGGGGGGCATCACTAGTACTCTGTAGGTGTATCTCTGGCACAGTAAAGGGCATCACTAGAGCTGTGTGGGTGCATATTAGCCACGGTAAGGGATCATCTCTGGCATTCTTTTGGAGTACCTATGTGGCATCAATGACTCTGTATAGGGGCATATCTGGCATTTTATTTATGTAGACTCTAATACACAATGAGACATGTCATACCATATTGAGAAGGACAACTGTGCATCTAGTGTAAAACATTACTTGCTTATCCTCTACTGGTCGCTGTTGTTTTGTCCTGATGTTTACAGTGTCAGCAGCTGAATGTGGGAGGTTCTGCAGTGTGATTGACAGTAGCAATGGCCTTTGATCTATGGCCTCAGCCCCTCCCCCCACACTTTTTCTGATACCTTTTTCCCCAATTGTCAAAAAAGCTGCCGTGGCATTCAAGTCGCACTGTGTAGGACTGATTTACATAAGTTACCAGCATTTTTCGTGCCAGTAACATCCAGGTGTAGTTCAGTTACTTCACTGATATGTGTAAAGGTGTACATAAAGGAGAAGGAGCCCTATAACAAACTTAAAATAGCGCCCCATCTGGTACTGGCTGACGTCACCACACACCTAATCACCATAGACATCAGTCATCTGATTATCATCAGAGGCAGGATTACACTGACAGATAACACCACTATCATAAAGCTGGGAGTAGATGACATAGGATCCACCATTAACAATAGGTAATGAAGACAGTTCACCTCCCTGCACAATAACCTCAGTATACGACTCTAAGCATGCCCACTACACTCTCCCATAAAGGTAAATAGGTGATGGTGACAGCTCACCTCCTCCTCCCCCCTGCACAGTGACCTTTGCATATGACGTAGAACATGCCCACTACACTCTCCCATAGAAGAAAATAGATAATAGTGACAGCTTACCTCCTCCTTACCCCTCCTGCACAGTGACCTCTGTACATGACACAGAGCATGCCCCCTACACTCTACTATAGAAATAAATATCGTTGATGACAGCTCACCTCCTCCTTTCCCCTCCTGCACAGTGACCTCTGCACATGACAACGAGCATGCCCCCTACACTCTACTATAGAAGTAAATAGGCGATGATGACAGCTCACCCCCTCCTTCCCCCTCCTGCACAGTGACCTCTGGACATGACACAGAGCATGCCCCCTACACTCTACTATAGAAGTAAATAGGCGATGATGACAGCTCACCTCCTCCTTTCCCCTCCTGCACAGTGACCTCTGCACATGACAACGAGCATGCCCCCTACACTCTACTATAGAAGTAAATAGGCGATGATGACAGCTCATCCCCTCCTTCCCCCTCCTGCACAGTGACCTCTGCACATGACACAGAGCATGCCCCCTACACTCTACTATAGAAGTAAATAGGCGATGATGACAGCTCACCCCCTCCTTCCCCCTCCTGCACAGTGACCTCTGGACATGACACAGAGCATGCCCCCTACACTCTACTATAGAAGTAAATAGGCGATGATGACAGCTCACCCCCTCCTTCCCCCTCCTGCACAGTGACCTCTGGACATGACACAGAGCATGCCCCCTACACTCTACTATAGAAGTAAATAGGCGATGATGACAGCTCACCTCCTCCTTTCCCCTCCTGCACAGTGACCTCTGCACATGACAACGAGCATGCCCCCTACACTCTACTATAGAAGTAAATAGGCGATGATGACAGCTCATCCCCTCCTTCCCCCTCCTGCACAGTGACCTCTGCACATGACACAGAGCATGCCCCCTACACTCTACTATAGAAGTAAATAGGCGATGATGACAGCTCACCCCCTCCTTCCCCCTCCTGCACAGTGACCTCTGGACATGACACAGAGCATGCCCCCTACACTCTACTATAGAAGTAAATAGGCGATGATGACAGCTCACCTCCTCCTTTCCCCTCCTGCACAGTGACCTCTGCACATGACAACGAGCATGCCCCCTACACTCTACTATAGAAGTAAATAGGCGATGATGACAGCTCATCCCCTCCTTCCCCCTCCTGCACAGTGACCTCTGCACATGACACAGAGCATGCCCCCTATACTCTCCTATAGAAGTAAATAGGCGATGGTGACAGCTCACCTCCTCCTTCCCCTTTCTGCACAGTGACCTCTGGACATGACACAGAGCATGCCCACTACATTATAGATGTCAATATGTAATTGGGACAGCTCTGCTCCCCCTTCCTTCACAGTGATCTTCACAAAGCATGTTCACTACACTTTCCCATAGATGTCAATAGGTGATAGGATCAGTGCAGGTTCTTCCTCCTTCCCTGCATAGTAATCTCTGCACTATGTCTGATGTTTCCCTTTTTATTTCCTGAGTATTACATTTTATTTGCTAATAAACAGAAAACTTTTTGCAAAATACACAAAAAAGTCTTGAATTACCTTCAAGATAATAGGACATCAGACTCTTCTCTGCTGGACTATTGGAATTGCCAGATTATCAGAAAGAAGTGTCCTGGAGGAAGAATGTATTTCTATTGTAGTAGATTTAGTAGCCTGACAGAATGACACATGGCAGCATCTCTTCATCTTCCTGTGTCACTTGCATTCTCAAGGCTGGAAACATCCCAAGAAGTCCATTTACCCTGAAGAACAATGGAGGAGCGTCCTCATCGATCAGCCCTGAGAGACATTATTTTGTTGGTGCTCTGACTTCATGCCAGGGTGTTATATGTATACAGAGATGAGTGATCGATCTATCAGGAAGACCTATGATGGGCTCAGATATTGGCAGACACCATGTACCAGTCATAGATTACATCGTCTGCCTCTCACATCTGGAAAAAAAGCCTGAAGATGAATTGTCTTCATATTAAATATCGAAATATGAGACAACAGAATCGGCTGAAGTATCAGCATCATTAATAATTTCCTGTAAGACGCAAGATTCCTATATATTTGTTTTTTTATATTTTTTCATTGCCGACCTAAAAGTATATATATGTATAGTACAGTATAGGAGGTCGTTTCGGTCATTTTTTTTTATATGTATTTTATTAAATAAAATTTTATTTATGTTTTTTTTTTTTTTTTTGTACTTTATATATAAAAGAAAGAATTATGTTTTTTTTTGTCCTATATAGAAATGTTCACTTTCCGGTTATAGACCATGCAGCTGCTATGGGGCCCTTGGGGAGAGGGGGCCCTGTCCGGTTGGCCTATCACCTCTCCAGAGGAACGACATTGTTAGTATAGGGGGTGAGGAATTGGGCCAAGGGTCATGGAAACATCTCTGCCCTGGGTGGTTAAACCAAGCATCATAATTGGGGTCCCCTATTTGAGCTTTGCTATGGGCCCCTTTCTTCTATGTGGCTGGGGGTAAAGTTTAGTAAAAGTGTATAGTGATGATTACTGAGGATGATGAGGATGATGATGAGGACTGGTGATTTCTGTCGCTGTTTTATGTTTTAAGATTATTCATTATTTATACAGTAAATTCCATTAATCTGGCATCAATGGGACCTGATAGGTGCAGGATCGTCCGGTATTCTGGATTATTGGACGGTCATAGAAAAGTATATGAAACTCAACTGTAATTGTGAGGAATATTAAATAAAATATTAACACACACACAATGTGCTGCTAGACTTGTCCCCCTAGCGCCGGATTATCAGACTTTCTGGATTATCAAATGCGGAATTACAGGAATCACAATTTGAATATTATTCTCATCCCACATTTGGTAGACACCAGATTTCCTGTCATAATTAACCCCTTGAGGTGCCGCAGTCTCTTGTCCTCATCAGTAGACGTCTTGTTGGATGCAGGTTCCTCTAGGCAGCTCTGGGCGTCCTCTGATTATATAAAGAGCGGCTTCTTCTCTACAAGTCTGATTGTCTGTCGCCCGCGGGGGTCTCATACCCTGCAGCCATTCGCAGCAATGATTACTCCATGTCATCAGGTGTGATATGGAGTCGCTTCAAGGATCTGTTCCTATTAGGGTATGTTCACACGCTGAGTCAAAAACGTCTGAAATTACGGAGCTGTTTTCAGGCGAAAACAGCTCTTGATTTTCAGACGTTTTTATAGCAACTCGCGTTTTTCGCTGCGTATTTTACGGACGTTATTGGAGCTGTTTTTCCAATGGAGTCAATGAAAAACGGCTCCAAAAACATCCCAAGAAGTGTCCTGCACTTATTTTTTGCGGCCGTTTTTAAGAACGGCTGCACGAAAAAACGGCCTGTCGGAACAGAACGCCGTTTTTCCCATTGCAATCAATGGGCAGATGTTTGGAGGCGCTCTGCTTCCGATTTTTCTTCCGTTTTTCTGGCGTTTACGGCCCGAAAAACGTCCGTAAATAGGCCGTGTGAACATACCCTTAGAGGATGAGATGGAGCAGAGACGCTCTACACAAGGAGGTTGGGACCGTGGGGAGGGGGGCACATAGTTTACCTGTAGGTGACCCGGGACTAATGCCAATAGATGGACAGTTTGAGTGGCAGAGGTGTGAAGTGCCCCTGAAGTGGTGACCCTGTGGGCACCCAAAAATCACTTCTTATTTCACCCTTTATTTTAGCCTGGACCTTATGGTTGGGCTTCAATATGAAGAATTTTTCTAATTTTAGTCAGAGGGCTGAACCTCCTAGTTTATTTAGTTTTTGTATTTCTCAGGGTGCGGTGCCCTTAGGGTAAGCCCACATGGAGCTGCACTGACCCGACCGCGATGCGGCCAACGACCTCACCGGCACCATGTTTGTCGTTGTAGTCAAATAGTCTTCTAATGGCCACGTGTTATTGTGGGTAAAACGGCCCTTTACCTGCATTATTGTGCGTCCATAAAGGGTGTATACATTAATGGCTGCACGATTTTACAGGTAACAACGTGCGGCCATTGACAGGCTATTTGACAGCCGCGCCGAACATGCTGCCACATCGCGACCGGGTCAGTGTTGCTCCGTGTGGCCTTACCCTTATGGGTGCCCCTTCTGAAGGTATAGGGTGTGTGTGGCCTTTAGGTTCCTCACCCCCTGCAACCCTGGCGGAGCCCAACCAAGCTCTGGGGATTCTTGGGTAACGGCCTAGACAGACAACCGTGGCCCAGTCTGGACAATGCTCTGTGAGCTAAATATAGGAGCAGCACAAATCTCTCTCCTTTCCTGGTAATTTGTTACAATGTTACAGTGCATGTGAAACGATCAGGACAGGAGAGAGATTTGTGCTGCTGTTTTGCTTGTCCAGAATGGATACAACTGTAACAAACCCTCAGCTGTGAGAAGTATTCGATTAGGAGGGGTTGTCTGCCCTCGGATATAAAAAATAATGTTTCTATTACCCGAAAGCAAGCAGACATCTTGAAAATATTTTCGAAAATTGCAGAACTGTCCATTATATAATAAATGAGCGTTAATAAGTTCATGCAGTGCTGCGAATGTCGCTGTGGAGCCCCGGCCTTAACTGTTTCATTCCCGTGTTGTTGCAGAATAACAATGTTTCCGTAGCTTGGTTGCGCTCTGGCAGTGAAGGGGTGGTGGAGCTGCGTTTGTCCAGATGGGAGTCGGTCGTCTGTATATTTCGCCGTCTCTTCTGCGAGAATTCTGCTGGCGGGAGCTTTTCATCATATCATCAAAGTTCTGTATCTGTTAACATCTCACTCGCTCACAAGGTGAGAGGCTTTTGTGGCGTTGGCAGCGGAGCGTACTTGCCGTTAGCTGTCATTCGCAGATGTTCCTGACCTGCATTTTTATTTCCACCTGGGTTTTTAATATTTTCTCATTGAAATGGCGGCAGATTCTCGACTGTCAGACGACGACGCAGGTTTCATCTCTGGAGTCTTTCAACAGTTCCCCAAACTATTGTGATCACTGTTCTGCGCCTCGCTGCAACTTTATCACTCTTCGCCTGGAGTTCTGTACAAAAACAGTTCTATGAGCGAGTACTTGATAATAATAGTGGTCTGGTGTCTGTGGCCCTTGATATCAGGTGTCAAGGGCCCATATTGAGTCATAGGGATTACGGGACCCGTCATAACATCTGAATAAAATGTAATGAAAAATAAAGATGCTCAAGGTTGTAGAACTGATCTGGAGTCAGGGGCCAGGTAGGCTGCCGGTTGGGGACGAGACAGGTCCCCTTATTTACGTTGAACCCCATTAAGTGCTCCTCCACCCCAATTATAAACCTTCCAGTCTTATACATGTTCCTTTAGTCTTAGTCTGGACAGAATTTCATCCTTCAGAGCAGCTTCTTGTGCCCCAGATATCATCTTTCTTCTGTAGCTGGAGACAGGAAATAGCAACCACAATCGGCCATCTTGGAGGCCATAGAGAACGGACTTCTGTCACCTGGTCACCCATCCAGTATATATGCAAGCATTACCCTGCACAGGCCGTCCCAACCAAATCCTTCCTGCTACTTCTCCCGCATCTGTTTTATCATGTTTTATCCCTTTTGTAGGGATTGAACAGTGACATACATAACGTTCAAGGGTGGCCCATACCAAAATCTAAATGGCGTCCCCCTTATGATGCTTGTTCATGTCACCAAATAATTAGGGGAAATAAAGTTTGCATCAATCTGTCGCACCACAATGTGCCCCATTTTCCCTTCTATGGGCCATTTCCACCTGGTCCCTTCCCCCCCCCGGTCCCTTTCCTCGTGGTCCCTTTCCCCCACATCCCTTTCCCCGATCCCTTTCCCCCAGGTCCTCTTTACCGCTTTCCTCTGCTTTTTCTGTTCATACTGTGAAATAAGAATAAATATAAATTACTTAAATTTTTTTCACTAAAAGGGAATTTTGTGAGTTGGTTTATTTAACTCCACATCAATCGAGCGTCTTCACCTGCGAATCCTTCTCTGAAGAGACTCTAATCATCATAAGATATGGTGGATGGGCCGGGGAGATGAAAGCACCAGAGAGCTCTTGTATCTGACTGAAAGGCACCACAAGGATCCCGGGGACATTATACAATTACCCAGAGGCCTTTACTTCTGAGGAATACGTCATCTGTGTAGCGTACGTGCCCAGGTGGGGGCCGGCGGTTGCTCTGATGGATCTGAGGGCATTAATAAAATGAAAGGTTTCACAGTAAATACAGGATAAGAGCTGTGTGCTGAGTAGCAGGAAATAACCTCATCTGAACAGCGTCTTACAGTCTCCTGACACGAGATCTCAGCCGGTGCAAGACAACCCAACTTCTAATCCTCCGGGTGCAAGACAACCCAACTTCTAACCCTTCTGATGCAAGAAACCCCAACTTCTAATCCTTCCGGTGCAAGACACCCCAACTTCTAATCTTTCCGGTGCAAGACACCCCAACTTCTAATCCTCCCGATTCAAGATAACCCAACTTCTAATCCTCCGGGTGCAAGACAACCCAACTTCTAATCCTCCCGGTGCAAGACGCCCCAACTTCTAATCCTCCCGGTGCAAGACAACCCAACTTCTAACCCTCCCGGTGCAAGACACCCCAACTTCTAATCCTCCCAGTGCAAGACACCCCACCTTCTAACCCTCCCAGTGCAAGACACCCCAACTTCTAACCCTCCCAGTGCAAGACACCTCAACTTCTAATCCTCCCAGTGCAAGACACCCCAACTTCTAACCCTCCCATTGCAAGACACCCCAACTTCTAACCCTCCCGGTGCAAGACACCCCAACTTCTAACCCTCCCGGTGCAAGACACCCCAACTTCTAATCCTCCCGGTGCAAGACACCCCAACTTCTAATCCTCCCGGTGCAAGACAGCCCAGCTTCTAATCCACCCGGTGCAAGACACCCCAACTTCTAACCCTTCCGATGTAAAACAACCTAACTTCTAATCCTCCCGGTGCAAGACACCCCAACTTCTAATCCTTCCGATGTAAGACAACCTAACTTCTAATCCTCCCGGTGCAAGACACCCCAACTTCTAATCCTTCCGATGTAAGACAACCTAACTTCTAATCCTCCCGGTGCAAGACAACCCAACTTCTAATCCTTCCGATGTAAGACAACCCAACTTCTAACCCTCCCGATACAAGAAACCCCAACTTCTAATCCTCCCGGTGCAAGACAACCCAACTTCTAATCCTCCGGGTGCAAGACAACCCAACTTCTAACCCTTCTGATGCAAGAAACCCCAACTTCTAATCCTTCCGGTGCAAGACACCCCAACTTCTAATCTTTCCGGTGCAAGACACCCCAACTTCTAATCCTCCCGATTCAAGATAACCCAACTTCTAATCCTCCGGGTGCAAGACAACCCAACTTCTAATCCTCCCAGTGCAAGACAACCCACCTTCTAATCCTCCCGGTTCAAGACACCCCAACTTCTAATCCTCCCAGTGCAAGACACCCCACCTTCTAACCCTCCCAGTGCAAGACACCCCAACTTCTAATCCTCCCAGTGCAAGACACCCCAACTTCTAACCCTCCCATTGCAAGACAACCCAACTTCTAACCCTCCCGGTGCAAGACACCCCAACTTCTAATCCTCCCAGTGCAAGACACCCCAACTTCTAATCCTCCCGGTGCAAGACAGCCCAGCTTCTAATCCACCCGGTGCAAGACACCCCAACTTCTAACCCTTCCGATGTAAAACAACCTAACTTCTAATCCTCCCAGTGCAAGACACCCCAACTTCTAATCCTTCCGATGTAAGACAACCTAACTTCTAATCCTCCCGGTGCAAGACAACCCAACTTCTAATCCTTCCGATGTAAGACAACCTAACTTCTAATCCTTCCGATGTAAGACAACCTAACTTCTAATCCTCCCGGTGCAAGACAACCCAACTTCTAATCCTCCCGGTGCAAGACACCCCAACTTATAACCCTCTCGGTGCAAGACAAACCCAACTTCTAATCCTCCCGATGCAAGACACCCCAACTTCTAATCCTCCAGGTGCAAGACACCCCAACTTCTAATCCTTCCGGCCCACATACAGCAAAGTTTATCTTATCACCCTAAGTTTTATATGAATGCATGGGAAACGCTCACCAACCGTATGTGTGATTTCCATATTTAATGCTGATTGAGTATATCTAAGCCTAATATGTGTGATACTGTCGGCAGAGCTATTGTACCTAATCCTATCATGTGTGATGCTGTCTGCTGCACCGCTGCATCTAAGCCTATCATGTATGATACTGTCGGCTGAGCTATTGTATCTAAGCCTATTATGATACTGTCTACAGAGCAAGTGTATATAAGCCTATCGTGTGTAATACGGTCTGCTGAACTGTGTATCTAATCCTATTAAGTGTGATACTGTTTTCTGAGCTACTATATCTAATCCTGTCATGTATGATACGGTCTACTGAGCTGTGTATCTAATCTCATCATGTGTAATACTGTATGCTGAGCTGTATATCTAATCTTATCATGTGTGATACTGTCTGCTGAGCCTCTGTATCTAATCCTATCATGTGCGATACTGACTGCTGAGTTTCTATATCTAATCCTATCACGTATGATACTGTCTGCTTAGCCTCTGTATCTAATTCTATCATGTGTGATACTTTCTGCTGAACTGCTGTATCTAATCCTATCATGTGTGATACTGTCTGCTGAGCCACTGTATCTAATCCTATCATGTGTGATACTGTCTGCTGAGCCATGTATCATGAACACAATATGGAGAATTAAGATTACCCCTGGAGCACACCCTCCTATTCCTTGGGTTGGGACCAGTGGCGTAACTACCACTGTAGCAGCCGTAGCGGCTGCTACGGGGCCCGCGGCATGAGGGGGCCCGTGTCGCCCGCCGGCACGGGCCCCCAACATGGCCGGAGGCTCCGCTAGCAGCCGCTATGGCTGCTACAGCGCGACGCCACTGAACACTACGGCAGAGCAGGGAGGTATCTCCCCGCTCTGCCATTAAACAAAAGACATGTATCCCCTATCCACAAGATAGGGGATACATGTGTGATCGCTGGCAGCGATAGGGAGAACGGGGGACTGAAAGTCCCCCTAAGTTCTCCATGACTAACCTCTGACTTCTGGGGTCTGTGTCGGCAGCTCCGGAGAAATGAATGGAGAGTTGGTCGCGCTTGTGCGCATGCGTGACCAGCACTCCTTTCATTCTTATTGAAGTCCGAGGTTTGTCATGGAGAACTTCAGGGGACTTTCAGTCCCCCGTTCTCCCTATCGCTGCCAGCGATCACACATGTATCCCCTATCCTGTGGATAGGGGATACATGTCTTTTGTAGGACACACTGTAGGTCACATTTTTTTGGGAGGGGGACGCTGTATGACGGTCCCCACGGGGGGGGGGGGGGCTGTATGCGTTCCCTACAGAGGGGGCTGTATGGAGTTATCTACAGGGGGGACTGTATGGCGTTCCCTACAGAGGGGGCTGTATGGCGTTCCCTACAGGGGGAGGGCTCTATGGCGTTCTCTACAGAGGGGGGCTGTATGGCGTTCTCTACAGGGGGGGCTGTATGGCGTTCGCGCCATACAGCCCCTTCTGATGATAACGCCATACAGCTCCCCATGTAGATAACACCATGCAGCCTCCCCTGTAGGGAACTCCATACAGCCCCCTCTGTAGATAACGCCATACAGCCCCCTCTGTAGATAACGCCATACAGTCCCCTCTGTAGATAACGCCATACAGCCCCCTTTGTATTTAACTCCATACAGCCCCCTCTGTAGATAACGCCATACAGCCCCCTCTGTAGATAACGCCATACAGACCCCTCTGTAGATAACGCCATACAGCCCCCACTGTAGATAACGCCATACAGCCCCCTCTGTAGATAGCGCCATACAGACCCCCCTGTAGGGAACACCATACAGTCCCCCCTGTAGATAACTCCATACAGCCCCCTCTGTAGATAACGCCATACAGCCCCCTCTGTAGATAACTCCATACAGCCCCCTCTGTAGATAACGCCATACAGACCCCTCTGTAGATAACGCCATACAGCCCCTCTGTAACGGCAGGGGGTAGGGAGACGGACAAGTGAGCCCTAATCTACCCGCCACTCTGTCCCTGCCTACTTGCAACGACCCGCCCTAGGCGACGGGGTACAACTGGGCGGCGGTCCCTGCGCTCAGTAAGTGCACGACAAACACGACAAACATACAAGGAACACAAGCAAGGAAAAGGGGCCGTTGCCCACGGCAACACCGTGAGCAACCAGAGTGGTGAACGAGCCGAGTCAAGCCAGGAGTGTGCGAGGTACAAAACGAAAAGCAGAAGAGTAGTCGGTAAGCCAGGGTCGGTATGGAGCAGGATCAAAAATAGCAGGAGCTGTAGCTGGGCCAGGAACCACAAGGAAGGAAACAAAAGCAATAACAAGCACCGAGGGACAGGAAGTGCAGGCTTAAATAGACCGAGGGCGGGAGCTAGCTGAGTCTGGTCAGGTTACGATAGGCTCTCCCACTCCTAAGCCTGCCAGCCTGAATGGTGGAAGCAGGAGTCAGTCTCAGGGATGTATTCTCAGGTGCTGACTGATTAGTTCTGGGAGTTAACCCCGCAGTGCCTGGCAGATCCTTTACAGTACCCCCCCTTTTATGAGGGGCCACCGGACCCTTTCTAAGTGGACCTGGCTTACTGGGGAAACGCAGGTGGAACCTCCTGACCAATACCCCAGCGTGAACATCCCGGGCGGGTACCCAAGTCCTCTCCTCGGGCCCGTATCCTCTCCAATGGACCAGGTACTGGAGGGAGCCTTGGACCATCTTGCTGTCCACAATCCTGGCCACCTCGAATTCCACCCCCTCCGGGGTGAGGATGGGAACAGGAGGTCTCCTCGAGGGAGCCAAGGACGGGGAGCAGCGTTTGAGGAGGGAGGCATGAAACACGTCGTGTATCCGAAAAGACGGGGGTAACTCCAGCCGGAAGGAGACAGGATTGAGGACCTCAATGACCTTATACGGCCCAATAAACCGGGGAGCAAACTTCTTGGACGGAACCTTGAGACGCAAGTTCCTAGACGACAACCACACCAGATCCCCGACCATAAACAGGGGGTTAGCAGAACGTTTTTTATCAGCCTGAGTTTTTTGTACGCTCTGGGACACCTCTAGGTTTTTCTGAACCTGGGCCCAGACTGTGCACAGTTCCCGATGAACGACCTCTACCTCAGGATTGTTGGAACTACCAGGTGAAACGGAGGAGAACCGTGGATTAAACCCAAAATTACAAAAAAAAGGAGAGACCCCAGACGAGTTACTGACCCGGTTATTAAGGGAAAATTCGGCGAGGGGAATGAAAGAGACCCAATCAAATTGACAGTCAGAGACAAAACACCTTAAGTATTGTTCTAGAGACTGATTAGTCCTCTCCGTTTGGCCATTGGTTTCAGGATGGAAGGCAGAGGAGAAGGACAGATCAATCCCCAACTTCATACAGAAGGCTCTCCAAAACAATGAAACAAATTGTACCCCTCTGTCCGAAACAATATTGACAGGGACCCCATGGAGACGCAGGATGTGTTTGACAAACAAGGTAGCCAACGTTTTGGCGTTGGGTAGTTTCTTGAGGGGCACAAAGTGGCACATCTTACTGAAGCGGTCCACCACCACCCACACCACCGACTTGCCTTGGGATGGAGGCAAATCGGTGATAAAATCCATGGAGATATGTGTCCAAGGTCTCTGGGGAATGGGCAACGAACGCAGTAAGCCCGCTGGTCGGGACCTGGGAGTCTTGGACCTAGCACAAACCTCACAAGCGGCGACGTAGGCCTTAACGTCTTTAGGCAACCCAGGCCACCAATAATTTCTGGTAATGAGGTGTTTGGTACCCAGGATGCCTGGATGGCCAGATAGTGCGGAGTCATGATTTTCCCTAAGTACCCTTAGCCGGAATTGCAGGGGAACAAACAGCTTGTTCTCAGGAAGGTTCCCGGGAGCTGCACCTTGATCAGCAGCAATTTCAGAGACTAAATCAGAATCGATCGAGGAAATGATTATACCTGGAGGCAAAATACAAGCAGGATCTTCCTCCGAAGGAGGGCTGGCCATGAAGCTACGCGACAGTGCATCAGCCTTAATATTTTTAGACCCAGCCCTATAGGTAACCAAAAAATTGAATCTGGTAAAAAATAACGCCCATCGAGCTTGTCTCGGGTTTAGCCTCCGGGCAGATTCTAGGAACACCAGATTCTTGTGGTCGGTAAGGACCGTTACCTGGTGCCTAGCCCCCTCCAGGAAGTGGCGCCACTCTTCAAATGCCCATTTAATGGCTAAGAGTTCGCGGTTGCCAATATCATAGTTACTTTCAGTTGGCGAAAACTTCCTGGAGAAGTAGGCACAGGGGCGGAGATGGGTGAGGGACCT
The DNA here is from genome assembly GCF_050947455.1 of Rhinoderma darwinii. Classification (NCBI taxonomy): domain Eukaryota; kingdom Metazoa; phylum Chordata; class Amphibia; order Anura; family Rhinodermatidae; genus Rhinoderma; species Rhinoderma darwinii. The sequence goes on from NC_134687.1 coordinate 628,000,451, forward strand.
GGTACCCTGGGACAAGACAGCCCCCACTCCCACCTCAGATGCGTCAACTTCCACGATAAATGGCTCCATTTGGTTGGGCTGAACCAGCACCGGGGCCGAGACAAAGCACTTCTTAAGGACCTCAAAAGCCTGGACAGCCTCAGGAGGCCAGTGGAGGAGATCAGCACCTTTGCGAGTGAGGTCCGTAAGGGGCTTAGCGATGACCGAGAAGTTAGCAATAAATCTCCTGTAATAATTAGCAAACCCCAAAAAACACTGTAACGCCTTCAGGGAGGCAGGTTGGACCCATTCCGCCACAGCCTGAACCTTGGCTGGGTCCATGCGGAATTCATGAGGAGTGAGGATTTGACCCAAAAATGGAATCTCCTGTACCCCAAACACACATTTTTCGGTTTTGGCAAACAGTTTATTTTCCCGAAGGACCTGGAGCACCTTCCTGACATGCTCCACGTGGGAGGACCAGTCCTTGGAAAACACCAGTATGTCATCAAGGTACACTACCAGAAAAATCCCCAGGTAATTTCTCAAAATCTCATTTATGAAATTCTGGAAGACCGCAGGGGCATTACACAACCCAAAGGGCATGACGAGGTATTCGAAATGGCCTTCGGGCGTGTTAAACGCAGTCTTCCACTCATCCCCCTCTTTGATGCGAATAAGGTTATACGCCCCCCGTAGATCCAATTTAGAGAACCATTGGGCCCCCTGAACCTGATTAAAGAGATCAGCAATCAAAGGAAGGGGATACTGGTTCCTTACCGTGACCTTATTCAGGCTACGGTAGTCAATGCATGGCCTAAGACCACCATCCTTCTTCCCCACGAAGAAGAAGCCAGCACCTACCGGAGAAGAAGAGGGACGAATGTAACCCTTGGCCAGGGATTCCTGGATATACACTCTCATAGCTTCACGTTCGGGACAAGAAAGATTAAATATCCTACCCTTAGGAAGCTTAGCTCCTGGTACCAATTCGATAGCGCAATCGTATTCTCTATGAGGAGGTAACACTTCGGAGGCCTCCCTAGAGAAAACATCAGCGAAGTCCTGAACAAACTCGGGTAGCGTATTCGCCTCCTTAGGGGGAGAAATAGAATTAACAGAAAAACATGACGTACAACATTCATTACCCCATTTGGTTAGCTCCCCAGTATTCCAGTCAAACGTAGGATTATGCAACTGCAACCAGGGAAGACCTAGCACCAAATCGTACGATAATCCCTGCATCAACAGTACAGAGCATTGCTCCAAATGTATGGAGCCAACAAGGAGTTCAAAAACAGGGGTATGCTGTGTAAAATAACCATTAGCAAGAGGAGTGGCGTCGATACCCACTACCGGGACAGGTTTAGGCAAATCAATAAGAGGCATAGCAAGGGACATAGCAAATTCCACAGACATGATATTAGTAGAGGACCCTGAATCCACGAAAGCACTGCCGGTAGCAGACCTACCACCAAAAGAGACCTGAAAGGGAAGCAAGATCTTAGTACGTTTCATATTTACGGGAAATACCTGTGCGCCCAAGTGACCTCCCCGATGATCACTTAGACGCGGAAGTTCTCTGGCTGCAACCTTACGCTTAGGACAGTTGTTCACTTGATGCTTGTCGTCCCCACAGTAGAAGCAGAGACCATTCTTCCTGCGGAATTCTCTACGTTGTTGGGGGGACACGGAGGCCCCGAGTTGCATAGGTATCTCTGAATCTTTCGGGGAGGAACGAAGCAACGGAGCTTCGGGAGGCATCATGGGGGAGTCGGAGGAGAAAACACATAAACGTTCACGTTGTCGTTCCCTGAGACGTCGGTCAAGTCCTATGTAACGGCAGGGGGTAGGGAGACGGACAAGTGAGCCCTAATCTACCCGCCACTCTGTCCCTGCCTACTTGCAACGACCCGCCCTAGGCGACGGGGTACAACTGGGCGGCGGTCCCTGCGCTCAGTAAGTGCACGACAAACACGACAAACATACAAGGAACACAAGCAAGGAAAAGGGGCCGTTGCCCACGGCAACACCGTGAGCAACCAGAGTGGTGAACGAGCCGAGTCAAGCCAGGAGTGTGCGAGGTACAAAACGAAAAGCAGAAGAGTAGTCGGTAAGCCAGGGTCGGTATGGAGCAGGATCAAAAATAGCAGGAGCTGTAGCTGGGCCAGGAACCACAAGGAAGGAAACAAAAGCAATAACAAGCACCGAGGGACAGGAAGTGCAGGCTTAAATAGACCGAGGGCGGGAGCTAGCTGAGTCTGGTCAGGTTACGATAGGCTCTCCCACTCCTAAGCCTGCCAGCCTGAATGGTGGAAGCAGGAGTCAGTCTCAGGGATGTATTCTCAGGTGCTGACTGATTAGTTCTGGGAGTTAACCCCGCAGTGCCTGGCAGATCCTTTACACCCTCTGTAGATAACTCCATACAGCCCCCTCTGTATATAACACCATACAGCCCCCTCTGTAGATAACGCCATACAGCCCCTCTGTAGATAACGCCATACAGTCCCCCCTGTAGATAACGCCATACAGCCCCCCTGTAGATAACGCCATACAGTCCCCCCTGTAGATAACACCATACAGCCCCCTCTGTAGATAACGCCATACAGCCCCTCTGTAGATGACACCATACAGCCCCCCCTGTAGATAACGCCATACAGCCCCCCTGTAGATAACGCCATACAGTCCCCCCTGTAGATAACTCCATACAGCCCCCTCTGTAGATAACTCCATACAGCCCCCTCTGTAGATAACGCCATACAGCCCCCTCTGTAGATATCTACAGTGGGGGCTGTATGGCGTTATCTACAGGGGGGGCTGTATGGCGTTATCTACAAGGGGGGGTTGTGTGACACCCAGGGGAGGGGGGGCCCCAGTCAAAAGTTTGCTATGGGGCCCAGTCTTTCCTAGTTACGCCCCTGGTTGGGACACTGAGCTCAAGGTACTTGTTAAAGGCGATGTTCATTTTCATAACCACACTTTTTTCTAATGTCCCAATGCATCTAAAAAGAAAAATGGAGCAACTTTCCAATAGATCTTTATAAAGATCTTTATATTGTTTGTTTTCCACAGCTCCCATGCAAACCTATGTGTCTCCGTGACAACAGACTACAAACAAGCTCATCCTGCAGTCACACTCCATTCCATCTGTCCTCTACTTCTTCCTAGCCTACCGAATGTACAGTATATTAGCAAAAAGTAGAAAACGGATGGAATGCAATATGACTGTAGAATCCGTCTACACAGAGTTTCTTTGTTGTCTGTTACCATGGAGACACATAACTCTGCATAGGAGCCGTAGACGCAAAACTTTTGGAAAATATTATTTTCGACCTATTGCAAAGTTTCTTTATTTTAATTTTAGCTGATTTGGAACAATAAAAACCATGTGGTTGCCTTTACCATTGTTACTTTGTTTCATGTTGTTCATTGTTTGTAGATCTTTAGAATCTATGACTTTTCGGGGAGTTTTTGTATCCGGCTGTTGGTCGAGCTCCATATTAGTAGAACTCCGCACATAAATCTCCTCCTAACCACCGCCTCTGACACATCTATCTTGTGTGAGGAAGCTCTCTGGTCCATTTGTGAGGAGCATTGCTGGCTCATATTTCCTCAGTCCACGGTCAATATCTCTGACATTTCTCATGGAGACCTATCGATCGCCCATCGTACGGAACAGATTGGTTATTTTTATATTCCAGCATCAGGCGAGCAAAAAATAACTTCATTCATCAAATCTCTGAATGAAAAACATCTCAGACTGAAGCAGGCGGCTCCCATAGCAATACTGGACTGTTAATGTATCACCTGCTGGACCGCGCGGTAATGGACTCTCTGAGCATGAAATAATGTTTGCTTTTAGCCTGGAGACGCACAACCGCCACTACACACTGCAGAGATAAATCTGCTACATCTAGAACAGGAACAGGCTCATCCATTACTGTGCAGCGTAAAGAGCTACTACTAATGTATAATGAACTGCTGAGCTGTGATATTATAGACCTCTCCACTGCTGCAGAGCAACCCTCAATTCTGAGAGCACTGTCACCTATATCTACTGCTGCAGAGCAACTCTCAATACTGCAGAGCACTGTCACCTATATCCACTACTGCAGAGCAACTCTCAATACTGCAGAGCACTGTCACCTATATCTACTGCTGCAGAGCAACTCTCAATACTGCAGAGCACTGTCACCTATATCCACTACTGCAGAGCAACTCTCAATACTGCAGAGCACTGTCACCTATATCCACTACTGCAGAGCAACTCTCAATACTGAAGAGCACAGTCACCTATATCCACTGCTGCAGAGCAACCCTCAATACTGCAGAGCACTGTCACCTATATCTACTGCTGCAGAGCAACTCTCAATACTGCAGAGCACTGTCACCTATATCCACTACTGCAGAGCAACGCTCAATACTGAAGAGCACTGTCACCTATATCCACTGCTGCAGAGCAACCCTCAATACTGCAGAGCACTGTCACCTATATCTACTGCTGCAGAGCAACTCTCAATACTGCAGAGCACTGTCACCTATGTCCACTACTGCAGAGCAACTCTCAATACTGCAGAGCACTGTCACCTATATCCACTGCTGCAGAGCAACCCTCAATACTGCAGAGCACTGTCACCTATATCTACTGCTGCAGAGCAACTCTCAATACTGCAGAGCACTGTCACCTATATCCACTACTGCAGAGCAACTCTCAATACTGCAGAGCACTGTCACCTATATCCACTACTGCAGAGCAACTCTCAATACTAAAGAGCACTGTCACCTATATCCACTGCTGCAGAGCAACCCTCAATACTGCAGAGCACTGTCACCTATATCCACTGCTGCAGAGCAACCCTCAATACTTTAGAGCACTGTCACCTATATCCACTGCTGCAGAGCAACTCTCAATACTGCAGAGCACTGTCACCTATATCCACTACTGCAGAGCAACTCTCAATACTGCAGAGCACTGTCACCTATATCCACTGCTGCAGAGCAACCCTCAATACTTTATAGCACTGTCACCTATAGCCACTGCTGCAGAGCAACCCTCAATACTGCAGAGCACTGTCACCTATATCCACTGCTGCAGAGCAACCCTCAATACTGCAGAGCACTGTCATCTATATCCACTGCTGCAGAGCAACCCTCAATACTTTAGAGCACTGTCACCTATATCCACTGCTGCAGAGCAACCCTCAATACTGCAGAGCACTGTCACCTATATCCACTGCTGCAGCGCAACCCTCAATACTGCAGAGCACTGTCACCTATATCCACTGCTGCAGAGCAACCCTCAATACATTAGAGCACTGTCACCTATATCCACTGCTGCAGAGCAACCCTCAATACTGCAGAGCACTGTCACCTATGTCCACAGCTGCAGAGCAACCCTCAATACTGCAGAGCACTGTCACCTATATCCACAGCTGCAGAGCAACCCTCAATACTGCAGAGCACTGTCACCTATATCCACTGCTGCAGAGCAACCCTCAATATTTTAGAGCACTGTCACCTATATCCACTGCTGCAGAGCAACCCTCAATACTGCAGAGCACTGTCACCTATATCCACTGCTGCAGAGAAACTCTCAATACTGCAGAGCACTGTCACCTATATCCACTGCTGCAGAGCAACCCTCAATACTGCAGAGCACTGTCACCTATATCCACTGCTGCAGAGCAACCCTCAATACTGCAGAGCACTGTCACCTATATCCACTGCTGCAGAGCAACTCTCAAAACTGCAGAGCACTGTCACCTATATCCACTACTGCAAAGCAACTCTCAATACTGCAGAGCACTGTCACCTATATCCACTGCTGCAGAGCAACCCTCAATACTGCAGAGCACTGTCACCTATATCCACTGCTGCAGAGCAACCCTCAATACTTTAGAGCACTGTCACCTATATCCACTGCTGCAGAGCAACCCTCATTACTGCAGAGCACTGTCACCTATATCCACAGCTGCAGAGCAACTCCCAATACTGCAGAGCACTGTCACCTATATCCACTACTGCAGAGCAACTCTCAATACTGCAGAGCACTGTCACCTATATCCATTGCTGCAGAGCAACCCTCAATACTGCAGAGCACTGTCACCTATATCCACTGCTGCAGAGCAACCCTCAATACTGCAGAGCACTGTCACCTATATCCACTACAGCAGAGCAACTCTCAATACTGCAGAGCACTGTCACCTATATCCACTGCTGCAGAGCAACTCTCAATACTGCAGAACACTTTCACCTATATCCACTATGGCAGAGCAACCCTCAATACTTTAGAGCACTGTCACCTATATCCACTACTGCAGAGCAACTCTCAATACTGCAGAGCACTGTAACCTATATCCACTGCTGCAGAGCAACTCTCAATACAGCAGAGCACTGTCATCTATATCCACTGCTGCAGAGCAACTCTCAACACTGCATAGCACTGTCATCTATATCCACTGCTGCAGAGCAACTCTCAATACTGCAGAGCACTGTCACCTATATCCACTGCTGCAGAGCAACTATCAATACTGCAGAGAACTGTCACCTATATCCACTGCTGCAGAGCAACCCTCAATACTGCAGAGCACTGTTACCTATGTCCACTGCTGCGGAGCAACCCTCAATACTTTAGAGCACTGTCACCTATATCCACAACTGCAGAGCAACTCTCAATACTGCAGAGCACTGTCACCTATATCCACTGCTGCAGAGCAACTCTCAATACTGCAGAGCACTGTCATCTACATCCACTGCTGCAGAGCAACCCTCATTATTGCAGAGCACTGTCACCTATATCTACAGCTGCAGAGCAACTCCCAATAATGCAGAGAACTGTCACCTATATCCACTGCTGCAGAGCAACCCTCAATACTTTAGAGCACTGTCATCTACATCCACTGCTGCAGAGCAACTCTCAATACTGCAGAGCACTGCCAACTACATCCACTGCTGCAGAGCAACTCTCAATACTGCAGAGGACTGTCAACTATATCCACTGCTGCAGAGCAACCCTCAATTCTACAGAGCATTGTCACCTGTATCCACTGCTGCAGAGCAACTCTCAATACTGCAGAGCACTGTCACCTATATCCACTACGGCAGAGCAACTCTCAATACTGCAGAGCACTGTCACCTATATCCACTGCTGCAGAGCAACTCTCAATACTGCAGATCGCTGTCACCTATATCCACTGCTGCAGAGCAACCCTCAATACTGCAGAGCACTGTCACCTATATCCACTGCTGCAGAGCAACCCTCAATACTTTAGAGCACTGTCACCTATATCCACTACTGCAGAACAACTCTCAATACTGCAGAGAACTGTAACCTATATCCACTGCTGCAGAGCAACTCTCAATACTGCAGAGCACTGTCATCTACATCCACGGCTGCAAAGCAACCGTCATTACTGCAGAGCACTGTCACCTATATCCACAGCTGCAGAGCAACTTCCAATACTGCAGAGAACTGTCACCTATATCCACTGCTGCAGAGCAACCCTCAATACTTTAGAGCACTGTCATCTACATCCACTGCTGCAGAGCAACCCTCATTACTGCAGAGCACTGTCACCTATATCCACAGCTGCAGAGCAACTCCCAATACTGCAAAGCACTGTCACCTATATCCACTACTGCAGAGCAACTCTCAATAATGCAGAGCACTGTCACCTATATCCACTGCTGCAGAGCAACTCTCAATACTGCAGAGCACTGTCACCTACATCCACTCCTGCAGAGCAACCCTCAATACTTTAGAGCACTGTCAACTATATCCACTGCTGCAGAACAACTCTCAATTCTGCGAGCACTGTCACCTATATCCACTGCTGCAGAGCAACTCTCAATACTGCAGAGCACTGTCACCTATATCCACTACTGCAGAACAACCCTCAATACTGCAGAGCACTGTCACCTATATCCACTGCTGCAGAGCAGCTCTCAATACTGCAGAGCACTGTCACCTATATCCACTGCTGCAGAGCAACCCTCAATTCTGCAGAGCATTGTCACCTATATCCACTGCTGCAGAGCAACTCTCAATACTGCAGAGCACTGTCACCTATATCCACTATGGCAGAGCAACTCTCAATACTGCAGAGCACTGTCAACTATATCCACTGCTGCAGAGAAACTCTCAATACTGAAGAGCACTGTCACCTATATCCACTGCTGCAGAGCAACTCTCAATACTGCAGAGCACTGTCAGCTATATCCACTGCTGCAGAGCAACTCTCAACACTGCAGAGCACTGTCATCTATATCCACTGCTGCAGAGCAACTCTCAATACTGCAGAGAACTGTCACCTATATCCACTGCTACAGAGCAACCCTCAATACTGCAGAGCACTGTCACCTATATCCACTGCTGCAGAGCAACTCTCAATACTGCAGAGTACTGTCACCTATATCCACTGCTGCAGAGCAACCCTCAATACTGCAGAGCACTGTCATCTATATCCACTGCTGCAGAGCAACTCTCAATACTGCAGAGCACTGTCACCTATATCCACTACTGCAGAGAAACTCTTAATACTGCAGAGCACTGTCAACTATATCCACTGCTGCAGAGCAACTCTCAATACTGCAGAGCACTGTCAACTATATCCACTGCTGCAGAGCAACCCTCAATACTGCAGAGCACTGTCAACTATATCCACTGCTGCAGAGAAACTCTCAATACTGCAGAGCACTGTGATCTATATCCACTGCTGCAGAGCAACCCTCAATACTGCAGTGCACTGTCACCTATATCCCCCGCTGCAGAACAATCCTCAATACTGCAGAGCACTGTCACCTATATACTCTACTGCAGAGCAACCCTCAATACTGCAGAGCACTGTCACCTATATCCACTGCTGCAGAGCAACCCTCAATACATTAGAGCACTGTCACCTATATCCACTGCTGCAGAGCAACCCTCAATACTGCAGAGCACTGTCACCTATGTCCACAGCTGCAGAGCAACCCTCAATACTGCAGAGCACTGTCACCTATATCCACAGCTGCAGAGCAACCCTCAATACTGCAGAGCACTGTCACCTATATCCACTGCTGCAGAGCAACCCTCAATATTTTAGAGCACTGTCACCTATATCCACTGCTGCAGAGCAACCCTCAATACTGCAGAGCACTGTCACCTATATCCACTGCTGCAGAGAAACTCTCAATACTGCAGAGCACTGTCACCTATATCCACTGCTGCAGAGCAACCCTCAATACTGCAGAGCACTGTCACCTATATCCACTGCTGCAGAGCAACCCTCAATACTGCAGAGCACTGTCACCTATATCCACTGCTGCAGAGCAACTCTCAAAACTGCAGAGCACTGTCACCTATATCCACTACTGCAAAGCAACTCTCAATACTGCAGAGCACTGTCACCTATATCCACTGCTGTAGAGCAACCCTCAATACTGCAGAGCACTGTCACCTATATCCACTGCTGCAGAGCAACCCTCAATACTTTAGAGCACTGTCACCTATATCCACTGCTGCAGAGCAACCCTCATTACTGCAGAGCACTGTCACCTATATCCACAGCTGCAGAGCAACTCCCAATACTGCAGAGCACTGTCACCTATATCCACTACTGCAGAGCAACTCTCAATACTGCAGAGCACTGTCACCTATATCCATTGCTGCAGAGCAACCCTCAATACTGCAGAGCACTGTCACCTATATCCACTGCTGCAGAGCAACCCTCAATACTGCAGAGCACTGTCACCTATATCCACTACAGCAGAGCAACTCTCAATACTGCAGAGCACTGTCACCTATATCCACTGCTGCAGAGCAACTCTCAATACTGCAGAACACTTTCACCTATATCCACTATGGCAGAGCAACCCTCAATACTTTAGAGCACTGTCACCTATATCCACTACTGCAGAGCAACTCTCAATACTGCAGAGCACTGTAACCTATATCCACTGCTGCAGAGCAACTCTCAATACAGCAGAGCACTGTCATCTATATCCACTGCTGCAGAGCAACTCTCAACACTGCATAGCACTGTCATCTATATCCACTGCTGCAGAGCAACTCTCAATACTGCAGAGCACTGTCACCTATATCCACTGCTGCAGAGCAACTATCAATACTGCAGAGAACTGTCACCTATATCCACTGCTGCAGAGCAACCCTCAATACTGCAGAGCACTGTTACCTATGTCCACTGCTGCGGAGCAACCCTCAATACTTTAGAGCACTGTCACCTATATCCACAACTGCAGAGCAACTCTCAATACTGCAGAGCACTGTCACCTATAGCCACTGCTGCAGAGCAACTCTCAATACTGCAGAGCACTGTCATCTACATCCACTGCTGCAGAGCAACCCTCATTATTGCAGAGCACTGTCACCTATATCTACAGCTGCAGAGCAACTCCCAATAATGCAGAGAACTGTCACCTATATCCACTGCTGCAGAGCAACCCTCAATACTTTAGAGCACTGTCATCTACATCCACTGCTGCAGAGCAACTCTCAATACTGCAGAGCACTGCCAACTACATCCACTGCTGCAGAGCAACTCTCAATACTGCAGAGGACTGTCAACTATATCCACTGCTGCAGAGCAACCCTCAATTCTACAGAGCATTGTCACCTGTATCCACTGCTGCAGAGCAACTCTCAATACTGCAGAGCACTGTCACCTATATCCACTACGGCAGAGCAACTCTCAATACTGCAGAGCACTGTCACCTATATCCACTGCTGCAGAGCAACTCTCAATACTGCAGATCGCTGTCACCTATATCCACTGCTGCAGAGCAACCCTCAATACTGCAGAGCACTGTCACCTATATCCACTGCTGCAGAGCAACCCTCAATACTTTAGAGCACTGTCACCTATATCCACTACTGCAGAACAACTCTCAATACTGCAGAGAACTGTAACCTATATCCACTGCTGCAGAGCAACTCTCAATACTGCAGAGCACTGTCATCTACATCCACGGCTGCAAAGCAACCGTCATTACTGCAGAGCACTGTCACCTATATCCACAGCTGCAGAGCAACTTCCAATACTGCAGAGAACTGTCACCTATATCCACTGCTGCAGAGCAACCCTCAATACTTTAGAGCACTGTCATCTACATCCACTGCTGCAGAGCAACCCTCATTACTGCAGAGCACTGTCACCTATATCCACAGCTGCAGAGCAACTCCCAATACTGCAAAGCACTGTCACCTATATCCACTACTGCAGAGCAACTCTCAATAATGCAGAGCACTGTCACCTATATCCACTGCTGCAGAGCAACTCTCAATACTGCAGAGCACTGTCACCTACATCCACTCCTGCAGAGCAACCCTCAATACTTTAGAGCACTGTCAACTATATCCACTGCTGCAGAACAACTCTCAATTCTGCGAGCACTGTCACCTATATCCACTGCTGCAGAGCAACTCTCAATACTGCAGAGCACTGTCACCTATATCCACTACTGCAGAACAACCCTCAATACTGCAGAGCACTGTCACCTATATCCACTGCTGCAGAGCAGCTCTCAATACTGCAGAGCACTGTCACCTATATCCACTGCTGCAGAGCAACCCTCAATTCTGCAGAGCATTGTCACCTATATCCACTGCTGCAGAGCAACTCTCAATACTGCAGAGCACTGTCACCTATATCCACTATGGCAGAGCAACTCTCAATACTGCAGAGCACTGTCAACTATATCCACTGCTGCAGAGAAACTCTCAATACTGAAGAGCACTGTCACCTATATCCACTGCTGCAGAGCAACTCTCAATACTGCAGAGCACTGTCAGCTATATCCACTGCTGCAGAGCAACTCTCAACACTGCAGAGCACTGTCATCTATATCCACTGCTGCAGAGCAACTCTCAATACTGCAGAGAACTGTCACCTATATCCACTGCTACAGAGCAACCCTCAATACTGCAGAGCACTGTCACCTATATCCACTGCTGCAGAGCAACTCTCAATACTGCAGAGTACTGTCACCTATATCCACTGCTGCAGAGCAACCCTCAATACTGCAGAGCACTGTCATCTATATCCACTGCTGCAGAGCAACTCTCAATACTGCAGAGCACTGTCACCTATATCCACTACTGCAGAGAAACTCTTAATACTGCAGAGCACTGTCAACTATATCCACTGCTGCAGAGCAACTCTCAATACTGCAGAGCACTGTCAACTATATCCACTGCTGCAGAGCAACCCTCAATACTGCAGAGCACTGTCAACTATATCCACTGCTGCAGAGAAACTCTCAATACTGCAGAGCACTGTGATCTATATCCACTGCTGCAGAGCAACCCTCAATACTGCAGTGCACTGTCACCTATATCCCCCGCTGCAGAACAATCCTCAATACTGCAGAGCACTGTCACCTATATACTCTACTGCAGAGCAACCCTCAATACTGCAGAGCACTGTCACCTATATCCCCTGCTGCAGAGCAACACTCAATACTGCAGAGCACTGTCACCTATATACACTACTGCAAAGCAACCCTCAATACTGCAGACACTGTCACCTATATACACTACTGCAGAGCAACTCTCAATAATGCAGAGCACTGTCACCTATATCCACTGCTGCAGAGCAACTCTCAATACTGCAGAGCACTGTCACCCATATCCACTGCTGCAGAGCAACTCTCAATACTGCAGAGCACTGTCACCTATATCCACTGCTGCAGAGCAACTCTCAATACTCCAGAGCACTGTCATCTATATCCACTGCTGCAGAGCAACTCTCAATACTGCAGAGCACTGTCATCTATATCCACTGCTGCAGAGCAACTCTCAATACTGCAGAGCACTGTCACCAATATCCACTGCTGCGGAGCAACTATCAATACAGCAGAGCACTGTCACCTATATCCACTGCTGCAGAGCAACCCTCAATACTGCAGAGCACTGTCACCTATGCCCACTGCTGTGGAGCAAGCCTCAATACTTTAGAGCACTGTCACCTATATCCACTACTGCAGAGCAACTCTCAATACTGCAGAGCACTGTCACCTGTATCCCCTGCTGCAGAGCAACCCTCAATACTGCAGAGCACTGTCACCTATATACACTACTGCAGAGCAACCCTCAATACTGCAGAGCACTGTCACCTATATCCCCTGCTGCAGAGCAACCCTCAATACTGCAGAACACTGTTACCTATATACACGACTGCAGAGCAACCCTCAATACTGCAGAGCACTGTCACCTATATACACTACTGCAGAGCAACTCTCAATAATGCAGAGCACTGTCACCTATATCCACTGCTGCAGAGCAATCCTCAATACTGCAGAGCACTGTCACCTATATCCACTGCTGCAGAGAAACTCTCAATACTGCAGAGCACTGTCACCTATATCCACTGCTGCAGAGCAACCCTCAAAACGGCAGAGCACTGTCACCTATATCCACTGCTGCAGATCAACTCTCAATACTGCAGAGCACTGTCACCTATATCCACTGCTGCAGAGCAACTATCAATACTGCAGAGAACTGTCACCTATATCCACTGCTGCAGAGCAACCCTCAATACTGCAGAGCACTGTCACCTATGTCCACTGCTGCGGAGCAACCCTCAATACTTTAGAGCACTGTCACCTATATCCACAACTGCAGAGCAACTCTCAATACTGCAGAGCACTGTCACCTATATCCACTGCTGCAGAGCAACTCTCAATACTGCAGAGCACTGTCATCTACATCCACTGCTGCAGAGCAACCCTCATTATTGCAGAGCACTGTCACCTATATCCACAGCTGCAGAGCAACTCCCAATACTGCAGAGAACTGTCACCTATATCCACTGCTGCAGAGCAACCCACAATACTTTAGAGCACTGTCACCTATATCCACTACTGCAGAGCAACTCTCAATACTGCAGAGCACTGTAACCTATATCCACTGCTGCAGAGCAACTCTCAATACTGCAGAGCACTGTCATCTACATCCACTGCTGCAGAGCAACCGTCATTACTGCAGAGCACTGTCAACTATATCCACAGCTGCAGAGCAACTCCCAATAATGCAGAGAACTGTCACCTATATCCACTGCTGCAGAGCAACCCTCAATACTTTAGAGCACTGTCATCTACATCCACTGCTGCAGAGCAACCCTCAAAACTGCAGAGCACTGTCACCTATATCCACTGCTGCAGAGCAACCCTCAATACTTTAGAGCACTGTCAACTATATCCACTGCTGCAGAGCAACCCTCAATACTGCAGAGCACTGTCACCTATATCCACTGCTGCAGCGCAACCCTCAATACTGCAGAGCACTGTCACCTATATCCACTGCTGCAGAGCAACCCTCAGTACTTTAGAGCACTGTCACCTATATCCACTGCTGCAGAGCAACCCTCAATACTGCAGAGCACTGTCACCTATGTCCACAGCTGCAGAGCAACCCTCAATACTGCAGAGCACTGTCACCTATATCCACAGCTGCAGAGCAACCCTCAATACTGCAGAGCACTGTCACCTATATCCACTGCTGCAGAGCAACCCTCAATATTTTAGAGCACTGTCACCTATATCCACTGCTGCAGAGCAACCCTCAATACTGCAGAGCACTGTCACCTATATCCACTGCTGCAGAGATACTCTCAATACTGCAGAGCACTGTCACCTATATCCACTGCTGCAGAGCAACCCTCAATACTGCAGAGCACTGTCACCTATATCCACTGCTGCAGAGCAACTCTCAAAACTGCAGAGCACTGTCACCTATATCCACTACTGCAAAGCAACTCTCAATACTGCAGAGCACTGTCACCTATATCCACTGCTGCAGAGCAACCCTCAATACTGCAGAGCACTGTCACCTATATCCACTGCTGCAGAGCAACCCTCAATACTTTAGAGCACTGTCACCTATATCCACTGCTGCAGAGCAACCCTCATTACTGCAGAGCACTGTCACCTATATCCACAGCTGCAGAGCAACTCCCAATACTGCAGAGCACTGTCACCTATATCCACTACTGCAGAGCAACTCTCAATACTGCAGAGCACTGTCACCTATATCCATTGCTGCAGAGCAACCCTCAATACTGCAGAGCACTGTCACCTATATCCACTGCTGCAGAGCAACCCTCAATACTGCAGAGCACTGTCACCTATATCCACTACAGCAGAGCAACTCTCAATACTGCAGAGCACTGTCACCTATATCCACTGCTGCAGAGCAACTCTCAATACTGCAGAACACTTTCACCTATATCCACTATGGCAGAGCAACCCTCAATACTTTAGAGCACTGTCACCTATATCCACTACTGCAGAGCAACTCTCAATACTGCAGAGCACTGTAACCTATATCCACTGCTGCAGAGCAACTCTCAATACAGCAGAGCACTGTCATCTATATCCACTGCTGCAGAGCAACTCTCAACACTGCATAGCACTGTCATCTATATCCACTGCTGCAGAGCAACTCTCAATACTGCAGAGCACTGTCACCTATATCCACTGCTGCAGAGCAACTATCAATACTGCAGAGAACTGTCACCTATATCCACTGCTGCAGAGCAACCCTCAATACTGCAGAGCACTGTTACCTATGTCCACTGCTGCGGAGCAACCCTCAATACTTTAGAGCACTGTCACCTATATCCACAACTGCAGAGCAACTCTCAATACTGCAGAGCACTGTCACCTATATCCACTGCTGCAGAGCAACTCTCAATACTGCAGAGCACTGTCATCTACATCCACTGCTGCAAAGCAACCCTCATTATTGCAGAGCACTGTCACCTATATCTACAGCTGCAGAGCAACTCCCAATACTGCAGAGAACTGTCACCTATATCCACTGCTGCAGAGCAACCCACAATACTTTAGAGCACTGTCACCTATATCCACTACTGCAGAGCAACTCTCAATACTGCAGAGCACTGTAACCTATATCCACTGCTGCAGAGCAACTCTCAATACTGCAGAGCACTGTCATCTACATCCACTGCTGCAGAGCAACCGTCATTACTGCAGAGCACTGTCAACTATATCCACAGCTGCAGAGCAACTCCCAATAATGCAGAGCACTGTCACCTATATCCACTGCTGCAGATCAACCCTCAATACTTTAGAGCACTGTCATCTACATCCAATGCTGCAGAGCAACCCTCATTACTGCAGAGCACTGTCACCTATATCCACAGCTGCAGAGCAACTCCCAATACTGCAGAGAACTGTCACCTATATCCACTGCTGCAGAGCAACCCTCAATACTTTAGAGCACTGTCATCTACATCCACTGCTGCAGAGCAACTCTCAATACTGCAGAGCACTGCCAACTACATCCACTGCTGCAGAGCAACTCTCAATACTGCCGATCATTGTCAACTATATCCACTGCTGCAGAGCAACCCTCAATTCTGCAGAGCATTTTCACCTGTATCCACTGCTGCAGAGCAACTCTCAATACTGCAGAGCACTGTCACCTATATCCACTACGGCAGAGCAACTCTCAATACTGCAGAGCACTGTCACCTATATCCACTGCTGCAGAGCAACTCTCAATATTGCAGATCGCTGTCACCTATATCCACTGCTGCAGAGCAACCCTCAATACTGCAGAGCACTGTCACCTATATCCACTACTGCAGAACAACTCTCAATACTGCAGAGCACTGTAACCTATATCCACTGCTGCAGAGCAACTCTCAATACTGCAGAGCACTGTCATCTACATCCACGGCTGCAGAGCAACCGTCATTACTGCAGAGCACTGTCACCTATATCCACAGCTGCAGAGCAACTTCCAATACTGCAGAGAACTGTCACCTATATCCACTGCTGCAGAGCAACCCTCAATACTTTAGAGCACTGTCATCTACATCCACTGCTGCAGAGCAACCCTTATTACTGCAGAGCACTGTCACCTATATCCACAGCTGCAGAGCAACTCCCAATACTGCAAAGCACTGTCACCTATATCCACTACTGCAGAGCAACTCTCAATAATGCAGAGCACTGTCACCTATATCCACTGCTACAGAGCAACTCTCAATACTGCAGAGCACTGTCACCTATATCCACTGCTGCAGAGCAACCCTCAATACTTTAGAGCACTGTCAACTATATCCACTGCTGCAGAACAACTCTCAATTCTGCGAGCACTGTCACCTATATCCACTGCTGCAGAGCAACTCTCAATACTGCAGAGCACTGTCACCTATATCCACTACTGCAGAACAACCCTCAATACTGCAGAGCACTGTCACCTATATCCACTACTGCAGAGCAACTCTCATTACTGCAGAGCACTGTCACCTATATCCACTGCTGCAGAGCAACTCTCAATACTGCAGAGCACTGTCAGCTATATACACTGCTGCAGAGCAACTCTCAACACTGCAGAGCACTGTCATCTATATCCACTGCTGCAGAGCAACTCTCAATACTGCAGAGAACTGTCACCTATATCCACTACTGCAGAACAACTCTCAATACTGCAGAGCACTGTCACCTATATCCACTGCTGCAGATCAACCCTCAATACTGCAGAGCACTGTCATCTATATCCACTGCTGCAGAGCAACTCTCAATACTGCAGAGCACTGTCACCTATATCCACTACTGCAGAGAAACTCTTAATACTGCAGAGCACTGTCAACTATATCCACTGCTGCAGAGCAACTCTCAATACTGCAGAGCACTGTCAACTATATCCACTGCTGCAGAGCAACCCTCAATACTGCAGAGCACTGTCAACTATATCCACTGCTGCAGAGATACTCTCAATACTGCAGAGCACTGTCACCTATATCCACTGCTGCAGAGCAACCCTCAATACTGCAGAGCACTGTCACCTATATCCACTGCTGCAGAGCAACTCTCAAAACTGCAGAGCACTGTCACCTATATCCACTACTGCAAAGCAACTCTCAATACTGCAGAGCACTGTCACCTATATCCACTGCTGCAGAGCAACCCTCAATACTGCAGAGCACTGTCACCTATATCCACTGCTGCAGAGCAACCCTCAATACTTTAGAGCACTGTCACCTATATCCACTGCTGCAGAGCAACCCTCATTACTGCAGAGCACTGTCACCTATATCCACAGCTGCAGAGCAACTCCCAATACTGCAGAGCACTGTCACCTATATCCACTACTGCAGAGCAACTCTCAATACTGCAGAGCACTGTCACCTATATCCATTGCTGCAGAGCAACCCTCAATACTGCAGAGCACTGTCACCTATATCCACTGCTGCAGAGCAACCCTCAATACTGCAGAGCACTGTCACCTATATCCACTACAGCAGAGCAACTCTCAATACTGCAGAGCACTGTCACCTATATCCACTGCTGCAGAGCAACTCTCAATACTGCAGAACACTTTCACCTATATCCACTATGGCAGAGCAACCCTCAATACTTTAGAGCACTGTCACCTATATCCACTACTGCAGAGCAACTCTCAATACTGCAGAGCACTGTAACCTATATCCACTGCTGCAGAGCAACTCTCAATACAGCAGAGCACTGTCATCTATATCCACTGCTGCAGAGCAACTCTCAACACTGCATAGCACTGTCATCTATATCCACTGCTGCAGAGCAACTCTCAATACTGCAGAGCACTGTCACCTATATCCACTGCTGCAGAGCAACTATCAATACTGCAGAGAACTGTCACCTATATCCACTGCTGCAGAGCAACCCTCAATACTGCAGAGCACTGTTACCTATGTCCACTGCTGCGGAGCAACCCTCAATACTTTAGAGCACTGTCACCTATATCCACAACTGCAGAGCAACTCTCAATACTGCAGAGCACTGTCACCTATATCCACTGCTGCAGAGCAACTCTCAATACTGCAGAGCACTGTCATCTACATCCACTGCTGCAGAGCAACCCTCATTATTGCAGAGCACTGTCACCTATATCTACAGCTGCAGAGCAACTCCCAATACTGCAGAGAACTGTCACCTATATCCACTGCTGCAGAGCAACCCACAATACTTTAGAGCACTGTCACCTATATCCACTACTGCAGAGCAACTCTCAATACTGCAGAGCACTGTCACCTATATCCACTGCTGCAGAGCAACTCTCAATACTGCAGATCGCTGTCACCTATATCCACTGCTGCAGAGCAACCCTCAATACTGCAGAGCACTGTCACCTATATCCACAACTGCAGAGCAACTCTCAATACTGCAGAGCACTGTCACCTATATCCACTGCTGCAGAGCAACTCTCAATACTGCAGAGCACTGTCATCTACATCCACTGCTGCAGAGCAACCCTCATTACTGCAGAGCACTGTCACCTATATCCACAGCTGCAGAGCAACTCCCAATACTGCAAAGCACTGTCACCTATATCCACTACTGCAGAGCAACTCTCAATAATGCAGAGCACTGTCACCTATATCCACTGCTGCAGAGCAACTCTCAATACTGCAGAGCACTGTCACCTATATCCACTGCTGCAGAGCAACCCTCAATACTTTAGAGCACTGTCAACTATATCCACTGCTGCAGAGCAACTCTCAATTCTGCGAGCACTGTCACCTATATCCACTGCTGCAGAGCAACTCTCATTACTGCAGAGCACTGTCACCTATATCCACTGCTGCAGAGCAACTCTCAATACTGCAGAGCACTGTCATCTATATCCACTGCTGCAGAGCAACTCTCAATACTGCAGAGCACTGTCACCTATATCCACTGCTGCAGAGCAACTATCAATACTGCAGAGAACTGTCAACTATATCCACTGCTGCAGAGAAACTCTCAATACTGAACAGCACTGTCACCTATATCCACTGCTGCAGAGCAATTCTCAATACTGCAGAGCACTGTCAGCTATATACACTGCTGCAGAGCAACTCTCAACACTGCAGAGCACTGTCATCTATATCCACTGCTGCAGAGCAACTCTCAATACTGCAGAGAACTGTCACCTATATCCACTGCTACAGAGCAACCCTCAATACTGCAGAGCACTGTCACCTATATCCACTGCTGCAGAACAACTCTCAATACTGCAGAGCACTGTCACCTATATCCACTGCTGCAGAGCAACCCTCAATACTGCAGAGCACTGTCATCTATATCCACTGCTGCAGAGCAACTCTCAATACTGCAGAGCACTGTCACCTATATCCACTACTGCAGAGAAACTCTTAATACTGCAGAGCACTGTCAACTATATCCACTGCTGCAGAGCAACTCTCAATACTGCAGAGCACTGTCAACTATATCCACTGCTGCAGAGCAACCCTCAATACTGCAGAGCACTGTCAACTATATCCACTGCTGCAGAGAAACTCTCAATACTGCAGAGCACTGTGATCTATATCCACTGCTGCAGAGCAACCCTCAATACTGCAGTGCACTGTCACCTATATCCCCCGCTGCAGAACAATCCTCAATACTGCAGAGCACTGTCACCTATATACTCTACTGCAGAGCAACCCTCAATACTGCAGAGCACTGTCACCTATATCCCCTGCTGCAGAGCAACACTCAATACTGCAGAGCACTGTCACCTATATACACTACTGCAAAGCAACCCTCAATACTGCAGACACTGTCACCTATATACACTACTGCAGAGCAACTCTCAATAATGCAGAGCACTGTCACCTATATCCACTGCTGCAGAGCAATCCTCAATACTGCAGAGCACTGTCACCTATATCCACTGCTGCAGAGAAACTCTCAATACTGCAGAGTACTGTCACCTATATCCACTGCTGCAGAGCAACCCTCAAAACGGCAGAGCACTGTCACCTATATCCACTGCTGCAGATCAACCCTCAATACTGCAGAGCACTGTCACCTATATCCACTACTGCAGAGCAACTCTCAATACTGCAGAGCACTGTCATCTATATCCACTGCTGCAGAGCAACTCTCAATACTGCAGAGCACTGTCACCTATATCCACTGCTGCAGAGCAACTATCAATAATGCAGAGAACTGTCACCTATATCCACTGCTGCAGAGCAACCCTCAATACTGCAGAGCACTGTCACCTATGTCCACTGCTGCGGAGCAACCCTCAATACTTTAGAGCACTGTCACCTATATCCACAACTGCAGAGCAACTCTCAATACTGCAGAGCACTGTCACCTATATCCACTGCTGCAGAGCAACTCTCAATACTGTAGAGAACTGTCATCTACATCCACTGCTGCAGAGCAACCCTCATTATTGCAGAGCACTGTCACCTATATCCACAGCTGCAGAGCAACTCCCAATACTGCAGAGAACTGTCACCTATATCCACTGCTGCAGAGCAACCCACAATACTTTAGAGCACTGTCACCTATATCCACTACTGCAGAGCAACTCTCAATACTGCAGAGCACTGTAACCTATATCCACTGCTGCAGAGCAACTCTCAATACTGCAGAGCACTGTCATCTACATCCACTGCTGCAGAGCAACCGTCATTACTGCAGAGCACTGTCATCTACATCCACTGCTGGAGAGCAACCGTCATTACTGCAGAGCACTGTCAACTATATCCACAGCTGCAGAGCAACTCCCAATAATGCAGAGAACTGTCACCTATATCCACTTCTGCAGAGCAACCCTCAATACTTTAGAGCACTGTCATCTACATCCACTGCTGCAGAGCAACCCTCAAAACTGCAGAGCACTGTCACCTATATCCACTGCTGCAGAGCAACCCTCAATACTTTAGAGCACTGTCAACTATATCCACTGCTGCAGAGCAACTCTCAATACTGCAGAGCACTGTCAACTATATCCACTGCTGCAGAACAACTCTCAATTCTGCGAGCACTGTCACCTATATCCACTGCTGCAGAGCAACTCTCAATACTGCAGAGCACTGTCACCTATATCCACTACTGCAGAACAACTCTCAATACTGCAGAGCACTGTCACCTATATCCACTGCTGCAGAGCAGCTCTCAATACTGCAGAGCACTGTCACCTATATCCACTGCTGCTGAGCAACCCTCAATTCTGCAGAGCATTGTCACCTATATCCACTGCTGCAGAGCAACTCTCAATAATGCAGAACACTGTCACCTATATCCACTACGGCAGAGCAACTCTCAATACTGCAGAGCACTGTCACCTATATCCACTGCTGCAGAGCAACCCTCAATACTGCAGAGCACTGTCACCTATATCCACTGCTGCAGAGCAACTCTCAATACTGGAGAGCACTGTCACCTATATCCACTACTGCAGAGAAACTCTCAATACTGCAGAGCACTGTCAACTATATCCACTGCTGCAGAGCAACTCTCAATACTGCAGAGCACTGTGATCTATATCCACTGCTGCAGAGCAACCCTCAATACTGCAGAGCATTGTCACCTATATCCCGTTCTGCAGAGAAACCCTCAATACTGCAGAGCACTGTCACCTATATACACTACTGCAGAGCAACTCTCAATACTGCAGAGCACTGTCAACTATATCCACTGCTGCAGAGCAACTCTCAATACTTCAGAGCACTGTCAACTATATCCACTGCTGCAGAGCAACCCTCAATACTGCAGAGCACTGTCAACTATATCCACTGCTGCAGAGAAACTCTCAATACTGCAGAGCACTGTGATCTATATCCACTGCTGCAGAGCAACCCTCAATACTGCAGAGCACTGCCACCTATATCCCCCGCTGCAGAGCAACCCTCAATACTGCAGAGCACTGTCACCTATATACACTACCGCAGAGCAACCCTCAATACTGCAGAGCACTGTCACCTATATCCCCTGCTGCAGAGCAACCGTCATTACTGCAGAGCACTGTCACCTATATCCACAGCTGCAGAGCAACTCCCAATACTGCAGAGAACTGTCACCTATATCCACTGCTGCAGAGCAACCCTCAATACTGCAGAGCACTGTCACCTATATCCACTACTGCAGAGCAACTCTCATTACTGCAGAGCACTGTCACCTATATCCACTGCTGCAGAGCAACTCTCAATACTGCAGAGCACTGTCATCTATATCCACTGCTGCAGAGCAACTCTCAATACTGCAGAGCACTGTCACCTATATCCACTGCTGCAGAGCAACTATCAATACTGCAGAGAACTGTCACCTATATCCACTGCTGCAGAGCAACCCTCAATACTGCAGAGCACTGTTACCTATGTCCACTGCTGCGGAGCAACCCTCAATACTTTAGAGCACTGTCACCTATATCCACAACTGCAGAGCAACTCTCAATACTGCAGAGCACTGTCACCTATATCCACTGCTGCAGAGCAACTCTCAATACTGCAGAGCACTGTCATCTACATCCACTGCTGCAGAGCAACCCTCATTATTGCAGAGCACTGTCACCTATATCTACAGCTGCAGAGCAACTCCCAATACTGCAGAGAACTGTCACCTATATCCACTGCTGCAGAGCAACCCACAATACTTTAGAGCACTGTCACCTATATCCACTACTGCAGAGCAACTCTCAATACTGCAGAGCACTGTAACCTATATCCACTGCTGCAGAGCAACTCTCAATACTGCAGAGCACTGTCATCTACATCCACTGCTGCAGAGCAACCGTCATTACTGCAGAGCACTGTCAACTATATCCACAGCTGCAGAGCAACTCCCAATAATGCAGAGAACTGTCACCTATATCCACTGCTGCAGATCAACCCTCAATACTTTAGAGCACTGTCATCTACATCCACTGCTGCAGAGCAACCCTCATTACTGCAGAGCACTGTCACCTATATCCACAGCTGCAGAGCAACTCCCAATACTGCAGAGAACTGTCACCTATATCCACTGCTGCAGAGCAACCCTCAATACTTTAGAGCACTGTCATCTACATCCACTGCTGCAGAGCAACTCTCAATACTGCAGAGCACTGCCAACTACATCCACTGCTGCAGAGCAACTCTCAATACTGCAGAGCACTGTCAACTATATCCACTGCTGCAAAGCAACCCTCAATTCTGCAGAGCATTGTCACCTGTATCCACTGCTGCAGAGCAACTCTCAATACTGCAGAGCACTGTCACCTATATCCACTACGGCAGAGCAACTCTCAATACTGCAGAGCACTGTCACCTATATCCACTGCTGCAGAGCAACTCTCAATACTGCAGATCGCTGTCACCTATATCCACTGCTGCAGAGCAACCCTCAATACTGCAGAGCACTGTCACCTATATCCACTACTGCAGAACAACTCTCAATACTGCAGAGCACTGTAACCTATATCCACTGCTGCAGAGCAACTCTCAATACTGCAGAGCACTGTCATCTACATCCACGGCTGCAGAGCAACCGTCGTTACTGCAGAGCACTGTCACCTATATCCACAGCTGCAGAGCAACTTCCAATACTGCAGAGAACTGTCACCTATATCCACTGCTGCAGAGCAACCCTCAATACTTTAGAGCACTGTCATCTACATCCACTGCTGCAGAGCAACCCTCATTACTGCAGAGCACTGTCACCTATATCCACAGCTGCAGAGCAACTCCCAATACTGCAAAGCACTGTCACCTATATCCACTACTGCAGAGCAACTCTCAATAATGCAGAGCACTGTCACCTATATCCACTGCTGCAGAGCAACTCTCAATACTGCAGAGCACTGTCACCTATATCCACTGCTGCAGAGCAACCCTCAATACTTTAGAGCACTGTCAACTATATCCACTGCTGCAGAGCAACTCTCAATACTGCAGAGCACTGTCACCTATATCCACTACTGCAGAACAACCCTCAATACTGCAGAGCACTGTCACCTATATCCACTACTGCAGAACAACCCTCAATACTGCAGAGCACTGTCACCTATATCCACTGCTGCAGAGCAACTCTCAATACTGCAGAGCACTGTCACCTATATCCACTACTGCAGAACAACCCTCAATACTGCAGAGCACTGTCACCTATATCCACTACTGCAGAGCAACTCTCATTACTGCAGAGCACTGTCACCTATATCCACTGCTGCAGAGCAACTCTCAATACTGCAGAGCACTGTCATCTATATCCACTGCTGCAGAGCAACTCTCAATACTGCAGAGCACTGTCACCTATATCCACTGCTGAAGAGCAACTATCAATACTGCAGAGAACTGTCAACTATATCCACTGCTGCAGAGAAACTCTCAATACTGAAGAGCACTGTCACCTATATCCACTGCTGCAGAGCAATTCTCAATACTGCAGAGCACTGTCAGCTATATCCACTGCTGCAGAGCAACTCTCAACACTGCAGAGCACTGTCATCTATATCCACTGCTGCAGAGCAACTCTCAATACTGCAGAGAACTGTCACCTATATCCACTGCTACAGAGCAACCCTCAATACTGCAGAGCACTGTCACCTATATCCACTGCTGCAGAGCAACTCTCAATACTGCAGAGCACTGTCACCTATATCCACTGCTGCAGAGCAACCCTCAATACTGCAGAGCACTGTCATCTATATCCACTGCTGCAGAGCAACTCTCAATACTGCAGAGCACTGTCACCTATATCCACTACTGCAGAGAAACTCTTAATACTGCAGAGCACTGTCAACTATAGCCACTGCTGCAGAGCAACTCTCAATACTGCAGAGCACTGTCAACTATATCCACTGCTGCAGAGAAACTCTCAATACTGCAGAGCACTGTGATCTATATCCACTGCTGCAGAGCAACCCTCAATACTGCAGTGCACTGTCACCTATATCCCCCGCTGCAGAACAATCCTCAATACTGCAGAGCACTGTCACCTATATACTCTACTGCAGAGCAACCCTCAATACTGCAGAGCACTGTCACCTATATCCCCTGCTGCAGAGCAACACTCAATACTGCAGAGCACTGTCACCTATATACACTACTGCAAAGCAACCCTCAATACTGCAGACACTGTCACCTATATACACTACTGCAGAGCAACTCTCAATAATGCAGAGCACTGTCACCTATATCCACTGCTGCAGAGCAATCCTCAATACTGCAGAGCACTGTCACCTATATCCACTGCTGCAGAGAAACTCTCAATACTGCAGAGTACTGTCACCTATATCCACTGCTGCAGAGCAACCCTCAAAACGGCAGAGCACTGTCACCTATATCCACTGCTGCAGATCAACCCTTAATACTGCAGAGCACTGTCACCTATATCCACTACTGCAGAGCAACTCTCAATACTGCAGAGCACTGTCATCTATATCCACTGCTGCAGAGCAACTCTCAATACTGCAGAGCACTGTCACCTATATCCACTGCTTCAGAGCAACTATCAATACTGCAGAGAACTGTCACCTATATCCACTGCTGCAGAGCAACCCTCAATACTGCAGAGCACTGTCACCTATGTCCACTGCTGCGGAGCAACCCTCAATACTTTAGAGCACTGTCACCTATATCCACAACTGCAGAGCAACTCTCAATACTGCAGAGCACTGTCACCTATATCCACTGCTGCAGAGCAACTCTCAATACTGCAGAGCACTGTCATCTACATCCACTGCTGCAGAGCAACCCTCATTATTGCAGAGCACTGTCACCTATATCCACAGCTGCAGAGCAACTCCCAATACTGCAGAGAACTGTCACCTATATCCACTGCTGCAGAGCAACCCACAATACTTTAGAGCACTGTCACCTATATCCACTACTGCAGAGCAACTCTCAATACTGCAGAGCACTGTAACCTATATCCACTGCTGCAGAGCAACTCTCAATACTGCAGAGCACTGTCATCTACATCCACTGCTGCAGAGCAACCGTCATTACTGCAGAGCACTGTCAACTATATCCACAGCTGCAGAGCAACTCCCAATAATGCAGAGAACTGTCACCTATATCCACTGCTGCAGAGCAACCCTCAATACTTTAGAGCACTGTCATCTACATCCACTGCTGCAGAGCAACCCTCAAAACTGCAGAGCACTGTCACCTATATCCACTGCTGCAGAGCAACCCTCAATACTTTAGAGCACTGTCAACTATATCCACTGCTGCAGAGCAACTCTCAATACTGCAGAGCACTGTCAACTATATCCACTGCTGCAGAACAACTCTCAATTCTGCGAGCACTGTCACCTATATCCACTGCTGCAGAGCAACTCTCAATACTGCAGAGCACTGTCACCTATATACTCTACTGCAGAGCAACCCTCAATACTGCAGAGCACTGTCACCTATATCCCCTGCTGCAGAGCAACACTCAATACTGCAGAGCACTGTCACCTATATACACTACTGCAAAGCAACCCTCAATACTGCAGACACTGTCACCTATATACACTACTGCAGAGCAACTCTCAATAATGCAGAGCACTGTCACCTATATCCACTGCTGCAGAGCAATCCTCAATACTGCAGAGCACTGTCACCTATATCCACTGCTGCAGAGAAACTCTCAATACTGCAGAGTACTGTCACCTATATCCACTGCTGCAGAGCAACCCTCAAAACGGCAGAGCACTGTCACCTATATCCACTGCTGCAGATCAACCCTTAATACTGCAGAGCACTGTCACCTATATCCACTACTGCAGAGCAACTCTCAATACTGCAGAGCACTGTCATCTATATCCACTGCTGCAGAGCAACTCTCAATACTGCAGAGCACTGTCACCTATATCCACTGCTTCAGAGCAACTATCAATACTGCAGAGAACTGTCACCTATATCCACTGCTGCAGAGCAACCCTCAATACTGCAGAGCACTGTCACCTATGTCCACTGCTGCGGAGCAACCCTCAATACTTTAGAGCACTGTCACCTATATCCACAACTGCAGAGCAACTCTCAATACTGCAGAGCACTGTCACCTATATCCACTGCTGCAGAGCAACTCTCAATACTGCAGAGCACTGTCATCTACATCCACTGCTGCAGAGCAACCCTCATTATTGCAGAGCACTGTCACCTATATCCACAGCTGCAGAGCAACTCCCAATACTGCAGAGAACTGTCACCTATATCCACTGCTGCAGAGCAACCCACAATACTTTAGAGCACTGTCACCTATATCCACTACTGCAGAGCAACTCTCAATACTGCAGAGCACTGTAACCTATATCCACTGCTGCAGAGCAACTCTCAATACTGCAGAGCACTGTCATCTACATCCACTGCTGCAGAGCAACCGTCATTACTGCAGAGCACTGTCAACTATATCCACAGCTGCAGAGCAACTCCCAATAATGCAGAGAACTGTCACCTATATCCACTGCTGCAGAGCAACCCTCAATACTTTAGAGCACTGTCATCTACATCCACTGCTGCAGAGCAACCCTCAAAACTGCAGAGCACTGTCACCTATATCCACTGCTGCAGAGCAACCCTCAATACTTTAGAGCACTGTCAACTATATCCACTGCTGCAGAGCAACTCTCAATACTGCAGAGCACTGTCAACTATATCCACTGCTGCAGAACAACTCTCAATTCTGCGAGCACTGTCACCTATATCCACTGCTGCAGAGCAACTCTCAATACTGCAGAGCACTGTCACCTATATCCACTACTGCAGAACAACTCTCAATACTGCAGAGCACTGTCATCTATATCCACTGCTGCAGAGCAGCTCTCAATACTGCAGAGCACTGTCACCTATATCCACTGCTGCTGAGCAACCCTCAATTCTGCAGAGCATTGTCACCTATATCCACTGCTGCAGAGCAACTCTCAATAATGCAGAACACTGTCACCTATATCCACTACGGCAGAGCAACTCTCAATACTGCAGAGCACTGTCACCTATATCCACTGCTGCAGAGCAACCCTCAATACTGCAGAACACTGTCACCTATATCCACTGCTGCAGAGCAACTCTCAATACTGGAGAGCACTGTCACCTATATCCACTACTGCAGAGAAACTCTCAATTCTGCAGAGCACTGTCAACTATATCCACTGCTGCAGAGCAACTCTCAATACTGCAGAGCACTGTGATCTATATCCACTGCTGCAGAGCAACCCTCAATACTGCAGAGCATTGTCACCTATATCCCGTTCTGCAGAGAAACCCTCAATACTGCAGAGCACTGTCACCTATATACACTACTGCAGAGCAACTCTCAATACTGCAGAGCACTGTCAACTATATCCACTGCTGCAGAGCAACTCTCAATACTTCAGAGCACTGTCAACTATATCCACTGCTGCAGAGCAACCCTCAATACTGCAGAGCACTGTCAACTATATCCACTGCTGCAGAGAAACTCTCAATACTGCAGAGCACTGTGATCTATATCCACTGCTGCAGAGCAACCCTCAATACTGCAGAGCACTGCCACCTATATCCCCCGCTGCAGAGCAACCCTCAATACTGCAGAGCACTGTCACCTATATACACTACCGCAGAGCAACCCTCAATACTGCAGAGCACTGTCACCTATATCCCCTGCTGCAGAGCAACCATCATTACTGCAGAGCACTGTCACCTATATCCACAGCTGCAGAGCAACTCCCAATACTGCAGAGAACTGTCACCTATATCCACTGCTGCAGAGCAACCCTCAATACTGCAGAGCACTGTCACCTATATCCACTACTGCAGAGCAACTCTCATTACTGCAGAGCACTGTCACCTATATCCACTGCTGCAGAGCAACACTCAATACTGCAGAGCACTGTCATCTATATCCACTGCTGCAGAGCAACTCTCAATACTGCAGAGCACTGTCACCTATATCCACTGCTGCAGAGCAACTATCAATACTGCAGAGAACTGTCACCTATATCCACTGCTGCAGAGCAACCCTCAATACTGCAGAGCACTGTCACCTATGTCCACTGCTGCAGAGCAACTCTCAACACTGCAGAGCACTGTCATCTATATCCACTGCTGCCGAGCAACCCTCAATACTTTAGAGCACTGTCTCCTATATCCACTACTGCAGAGCAACTCTCAATACTGCAGAGCACTGTCACCTATATCCACTGCTGCAGAGCAACCCTCAATACTTTAGAGCACTGTCACCTATATCCACTACTGCAGAGCAACTCTCAATACTGCAGAGCACTGTCATCTACATCTACTGCTGCAGAGCAACCCTCATTACTGCAGAGCACTGTCACCTATATCCACAGCTGCAGAGCAACTCCCAATACTGCAGAGAACTGTCACCTATATCCACTGCTGCAGAGCAACCCTCATTACTGCAGAGCACTTTTTTACCTATATACACTGCTGCAGAGCAATCCTCAATATTGCAGAACAATGTCCTCAACATCCACTGCTGCAGAGCAACCTTCAATACTGCAGAGCACTGTCATCAACATCCACTGCTGCAGAGCAACCTTCAATTCTGCAGAGCACTGTCATCAACATCCACTGCTGCAGAGCAACTCTCAATACTGCAGAGCACTGTCACCTATATCCACTGCTGCAGAACAACCCTCAATACTGCAGAGCACTGTCACCTATATACACTGCTGCAGAGCAACATTAATTACTGCAGAGCACTGTCATCTATATCAACTGCTGCAGAGCAGCCCTCAATACTGCAGAGCATTTTCACCTATATACACTCCTGCAGAGCAACCCCCAATACTGCAGAGAACTGTCAGCTATATCCACTGCTGCAGTGATACACTTATATATTGTGGTTCTAATTCTATTTGTCGCTGTCAGAACGTTGGAGGGTAAACGGCCGCACATTTTTTCTCGTTGCAATTCATGTATTTTCGCCAAATGTTGCAATTAAGATTGTAATCTATGCTAAAATTTTCCTATTATGCTCCTCCCATTTATATAGGGCACGCCCCCAAATGCTGGTATTTAAATAATATGCATATGACCCTTTTCATCACACCCGAAAATGTATACGGACCGCAGACCATTTCCCTAGATACAGACCCCAAACCAGACACTCTAAATAATCACAGATATATATAACATAGTGTGCCCATCTATTGGGAGGTCACAGACTGAGAATAAAATAGGGGAAGGAGCAGGTCTTCAGCAGCACAGAATATTACAGGAGGGAAGTGTGCAAATCTTGTAGTGGGTGGGGGCTGCAGTTTATTAACTTTTTTCTTTTTTATCATGGTATAAGTCCCACTGTACAGCCCATAACTCAGCTACGCCCTGGATTTGCTCTTCTGTTATCTGCCAGTGAGAGTAAGGGAATAATTGTGACTGGTTACAATGTGTCAGAATGTGACAATTCGTGGTAACAATTCTCAGATTTGATATAGAAACACATAACTGTGACTGCTCGGCCTGGGTGCGCAGTAAATGTCAGCCTCATTTCTTCTTTGTTAGAACTTACGTCCAAATAAAAAGCAGCCGACAGGTCGGACATAGCAGGAAAAACTGGGGGTACAGGGGGCATAAATCTACTTTACTGCTCTATGAAACTGGATCATCCCTGAGTATAGGCAGAGCTGTAACCCCTGCATTGCTGCTGTGGAGCATATCTATATCCACACTACTGTGCAAAAGAGTTAGATCCCTTGGATGTTCATCTAAATCTGTATTAGTGCAACACAAAAAAAATGTGTAAATATTTATGCATTAAACTCTTCAGGGCGCAAATAATTTTTTTGTTTTGGCTTTCTCGCATCGTGACTTTTTCATTGCTTTTTTAACAAATTGGTGTGCCCAGAGCAAAGGGTTTCATGAATGCTACCCCCTCCTGAATATTTCAAATTGTCTTACAATTCTATCTATTTAGAGACGATTATTAGACACCTTAATGGGAAGGTTGTGACTTACAGGAGACATCTTCTCTGATTGTAGTCATTTTCCCTTTTCTTCTCTATCCATCCTAGACCGTCATGAAGACTGCTTCCAGCCACTATAGTGACCCAAATAGTAATAGTGCCACAGACTGTAACAGTGCGCTACAGAGTAAAAGTACCACACATTAATAATGCCCCCTGTAAGACCCCACACAGTAACATTGCCCCCTTTGTGCCCCACACAACATTGATAATGCTCGCTTTTTGGGCCTCCAATTTGCAGTGGCTGGGGCATCACGTTGTCAGCATGGCACGATGATGTCACTGCATTGTGCCACCTGCATCGGCCACCTACGTCTTGTGCTCTCAGGGGCTCATTGCAAGAGGCACAATGCCATTCCTGCATTGCACCACCTGTCCCGGGTTTAGAAGCCTGGGCTTACTACAGAGAATGTCGCAGCAGGGAGCTGATGGCTCCCTGCTCCACCATAGTTTTCAACTGTATCTGCTTCCTGTGGATGCGGATACAGTTGAAGTTGTTGCTGCTGCCCTATGGTTAAAGCAGCCTGATGTAGGAGGCCTTGTCATTTAGCGGGATGAGTTGTAGTTGTAGGAGTCTTTATTGACCCAGCCAATTGCTAGGGTACCACATTAGGCATTCTAGAAAGACAGCCCTGAAGTCCTTATAAAGACCCCTGACTACCTGCCCTTCTATATAGCAATGCCCCTGACTGCATCAGAATTGGATAGGTTTCTATAAACTTTGCACATGTGGACGCTTCAATTTTACCCTTTCTTATTTGCAGACAGAAGGTTCAACATGTGCATCATCCAAATGAAAAACGCGATGATGAGGACCACCCTGAGATCTGCCATGAAGCCCAATCCAGCAGATGAGAGACACACCATACTGAGGGACTTTACTGTTGGTATTAGTCCAGCACCACCTGCAGCCATAAACTCCCAGAAACCCCTGAAACCCAAGTGCAGAGAAGTCTTGTTGAAGTCGTCTTCATGGATACCACAAAGCCCAAATGCACAAGTACTGGGAAGGTGATCAGTGGCTGTGGAGGATCTGGACTGACAAATTAAAGATTAAAGTGTAGCTAAACATTTGACAAACTTCTGACATGTCATAGTGACATGTCAGAAGTTTGGATTAGTGGGGGTCCGAGCACTGAGACCACCACCAATCGCTAGAACGAAGCAACTGAAGCACTCGTGGGAGCGCTCAGCCGCTTCGTATCTGTTTGGCTTTTTCCGGAAATAAATGTATCGGTGTACGGACTCAATAGAAAGTCTATGAGCCCGTACTCCGATACATCGGCTTTCCGGAAAAAGCCGTACAGACATGAAGCTGCTGAGCGTTCACATAAATGCTTCAGCTGCTTCGTTCTAGCGATTGGTGGGGGTCTCAATGCTCACACCCCGCCAATCCAAACTTCTGACATGTGAGAAGTTTGTCAAACGTTTAGCTACACTTTAAAGACTTTGTCTCAGACAAGAGACTTTTCATAAGAGCTGGAGAAGAAGACATGGATGAAGTAACAAAAACCTAATGTTCGGAGTCTGACACACCAAAATAGTTTTAAAACGAAAATTTATTTATTAAATACATCTAAAAATGCAACAAAAGTTAAAACAGAGATGATTTCCACAGTACAGAAAGACAACCAGATTAATTGTATATGATAAATCCAGATATATGGGTAAAGGGCAACACTGTTTAAATACAGGAATACATCCACAGTGGGTTACAATTGTATAATGTCATATACATATTCTGATACATTAACCAGCAAGAGAAGCTGTTCAGCAAAAAGGCAAATCTCCCACGTATGTATCTCTCTCACACACATTTAAAGTATGATTTAAATGAACATAAGTGAATGAGTGTACAACAGTATAAATACCCCTGAATAGAGCCAGATGCAAAAATCAGTAGTAATGCTAGTACTATGCACAAGTAAAATACATGGCTCAAGCCTTCGTCCGGGCCGAAACGCGCGTCGGGGTTGACGCCAGAGACGGTGACCTGTTACAATGGGTATGAGCTCCGCTTCCAGCATATGCCTTTTTTCCAGCAAAAGTTTCTTCCTATTACATTAAACCTAATGGGTATTGAGTGTCTGCAACTGGGGCTGACAATACAGCTATTGCCCTGCTCCTATTTTATGTGTCTGTTTTCACCTGTTTAAATTGAGCCATGTATTTTACTTGTGCATAGTACTAGCATTACTACTGATTTTTGCATCTGGCTCTATTCAGGGGTATTTATACTGTTGTACACTCATTCACTTATGTTCATTTAAATCATACTTTAAATGTGTGTGAGAGAGATACATACGTGGGAGATTTGCCTTTTTGCTGAACAGCTTCTCTTGCTGGTTAATGTATCAGAATATGTATATGACATTATACAATTGTAACCCACTGTGGATGTATTCCTGTATTTAAACAGTGTTGCCCTTTACCCATATATCTGGATTTATCATATACAATTAATCTGGTTGTCTTTCTGTACTGTGGAAATCATCTCTGTTTTAACTTTTGTTGCATTTTTAGATGTATTTAATAAATAAATTTTCGTTTTAAAACTATTTTGGTGTGTCAGACTCCGAACTTTAGGTTTTTGTTACTAATCAGCGGGTTCACCGTTATTACCATGCATCTTTCTCCATAAGCTATTATGTTTTAAAGAGGCTCTGTCACCAGATTTTGCAACCCCTATCTGCTATTGCAGCAGATCGGCGCTGCAATGTTGATTACAGTAACGTTTTTATTTTTTAAAAACGAGCATTTTTGGCCAAGTTATGACCATTTTTGTATTTATGCAAATGAGGCTTGCAAAAGTCCAAGTGGGCGTGTATTATGTGCGTACATCGGGGCGTTTTTAATACTTTTACTAGCTGGGCGTTCTGACGAGAAGTATCATCCACTTCTCTTCACAACGCCCAGCTTCTGGCAGATCACGCTGTGACGTCACTTCCCCAGGTCCTGCATCGTGTCAGACGAGCGAGGACACATCGGCACCAGATGATTCTGCAGCAGCATCGGCGTTTGCAGGTAAATCGATGTAGCTACTTACCTGCTAACGCTGATGCTGCTGCAGAATCAACTGAAGCCTCTGGTGCCGATGTGGCCGACACGATGCAGGACCTGTGAGTGACGTCACAGCGTGATCTGGCAGAAGCTGGGCGTTCTGAAGAGAAGTGGATGATACATCTCATGAGAACGCCCAGCTAGTAAAAGAAGTAAAAACGCCCCGATGTAACACACATAATACACGCCCAGTTGGACTTTTACTTTAAACACGCCCAGTTGTACTTTTGCAAGCCTCATTTGCATAAATACAAAAATGGCCATAACTTGGCCAAAAATGCTCGTTTTTTAAAAATAAAAACGTTACTGTAATCTACATTGCAGCGCCTATCTGCTGCAATAGGAGATAGGGGTTGCAAAATCTGGTGACAGAGCCTCTATAAGTCAGATTTGTGACTACAATAAATGTATCTGTGGAATATTTTTCATGGTGTTCTTCATGTAGGTATACTAAGAAGACATGGATGAAGGTCTGAAGTGAAGCACCATGGATGTTTTCGGAGGTCGGGGTTGTATTTCTGACTTTAAAGTTAGGGATTTGGTCAAGATTAATGGACTTCTCAATTCTGATAAGGACAAGTAGGTTCTCATCCCTCCTAGTCTGATCAGTCTAGCTTACTCTACAGCAATGACCACCAACACATAGTCTAGGCCATAACATCTTCAGAGAAAAGAAAAACATAGAGTCTTGTAGGAGATGGTGCATGACCTCCACTGTCTCACCATCATGGCAGATCCCTGGGATGACCTTCAGAGACAGCAGCAAGCAAAACCAAAGTTGTAGAAGAAACTTGGAAATTTTTCCAAGATGTACTCAGCTCTTCTGTATTTACCAAATTTTTCGGACAAGAAGCACTTTTTAGCTCATTGTATTCAACTTATTGACAGGACACAACACTGAAGTCTGGGGAGGTGATTAAACCACCAAGTATAAACCCTGCATTTACCCTAGGCCACCAGGAAAAAACATACAAACCCCCTATAGACCCAAGATCACAGGTATGACCTCCCACTTTTACCTTGGACCACTGGGGATTAACATATTTACCCCTCTCCTACACCAGACCACCACGTATTTACCCTCTCTACTATTTTAGACCACTAGGGAATAAAGTATGAACCACCTTTTCTACCCTAGACCACCAGGTATTAACCCCCTCTTCTAACTTAGACCACTAGGGAATAAACTAAGAACCCCTCTTCTTCTACCCTAGACCACCAAAAAAGGGGGCACTACCCTAGACCATCAAGAAAGGGGGCACTACCCTAACTAGTTTTAATTCGCAATAAATATTTTTTGTTTCTATTGTGCGTGTCCTGTAGTCTGAAAAATATGGTACTTTAAATACAAGTAATTGTTTTATTTGTTCCTGGAGCTGGGATGTTCTATAAAGTGCAAGAGAAGATTTATTTGCAATCACTGGTGTCATTTACAATTTTAATTTCATTAGAGAGACAGCATGGGGCTCTCAGGAACTCTCCTAATTCTAAATCACATCCCTAAAATGTGTCCAGAGACACCCATCCCCCTCTAATTGCAGAATTGAGCACGCCTGCCCTTCCCAGACTTCATGCTTTGCTCATTACTAATTTGAATTTACTATTATCTATGGTTTTTCTATTTTTCATATAATGTAATTGTCAGAAGGACCAGATCTACATGTCAGGAGCCCATGGGCGTAGAATGCTTGGTGCATTAGGCTTTGACCATTATTCTACATAAAACAAACCACTGCTACTGGATTTGTGAGCCCCCCCACCTCTCCTTATTAATATAATGTCCCCCAACAGTAATCAGCATTGTCCCCCATGCCACAATCATTCCAGCATTGTTCCCCTCTGTCCTCCCAGTAACTAGTATTAATAGCAGTGCCCTCCTTCCCAAAAGTCACAGGATGGCCTTTCCAACATTCTCTCAGTAGTCAGAGCCGTGTATTCCCCCCTCAGTATTCACAGCCATGCATCTTCCCTCAGTAGTCACAGCAGTGCATCCCCCCTCAGTAATTACAGCCGTGCATCCCCCCTCAGTAGTAACAGCCGTGCATCCCCCCTCAGTAGTAACAGCCGTGCATCCCCCCTCAGTAATTACAGCAGTGCATCCCCCCTCAGTAATTACAGCCGTGCATCCCCCCTCAGTAATTACAGCCATGCATCCCCCCTCAGTAGTAACAGCCGTGCATCCCCCCTCAGTAATTACAGCCGTGCATCCCCCTCAGTAGTTACAGCTGTGCATCCCGCTCAGTAGTTACAGCCGTGCATCCCCCCTCAGTAGTTACAGCCGTGCATCCCTCTCAGTAGTGACAGCCGTGCATCCCCCCTCAGTAGTTACAGCCGTGCATCCCTCTCAGTAGTTACAGCTGTGCATCCCCCTCAGTAGTTACAGCCGTGCATCCCCCCTCAGTAGTTACAGCCGTGCATCCCCCCTCAGTAGTTACAGCCGTGCATCCCTCTCAGTAGTTACAGCTGTGCATCCCCCTCAGTAGTTACAGCCGTGCATCCCCCCTCAGTAGTTACAGCCGTGCATCCCCCCTCAGTAGTTACAGCCGTGCATCCCCCCTCAGTAGTTACAGCCGTGCATCCCCCCTCAGTAGTTACAGCCGTGCATCCCCCCTCAGTAGTTACAGCCGTGCATCCCTCTCAGTAGTTACAGCCGTGCATCCCCCCTCAGTAGTTACAGCCGTGCATCCCCCTCAGTAGTTACAGCCGTGCATCCCTCTCAGTAGTTACAGCCATGCATCCCCCCTCAGTAGTTACAGCCGTGCATCCCCCCTCAGTAGTTACAGCCGTGCATCCCTCTCAGTAGTTACAGCCGTGCATCCCCCCTCAGTAGTTACAGCCGTGCATCCCCCCTCAGTAGTTACAGCAGTGCATCCCCTCTCAGTAGTCACAGAAGTGCATCCCCCTCAGTAGTTACAGCAGTGCATCCCTCTCAGTAGTTACAGCCGTGCATCCCCCCTCAGTAGTTACAGCCGTGCATCCCCCCTCAGTAGTTACAGCCGTGCATCCCTCTCAGTAGTTACAGCCGTGCATCCCCCCTCAGTAGTTACAGCTGTGCATCCCCCCTCAGTAGTTACAGCAGTGCATCCCCTCTCAGTAGTCACAGAAGTGCATCCCCCTCAGTAGTTACAGCAGTGCACCCCCCCTCAGTAGTTATAGCCATGCATCCCCCTCAGTAGTTACAGCCATGCATCCCCCCTCAGTAGTAACAGCAGTGCACCCCCCCTCAGTAGTTACAGCCATGCATCCCCCCTCAGTAGTTACAGCCGTGCATCCCCCCTCAGTAGTTACAGCCGTGCATCCCCACTCAGTAGTCAGAGAAGTGCATCCCCCTCAGTAGTTACAGCAGTGCACCCCCCCTCAGTAGTTACAGCCGTGCATCCCCCTCAGTAGTAACAGCTGTGCATCCCCCCTCAGTAGTTACAGCCGTGCATCCCCCCTCAGTAGTTACAGCAGTGCATCCCTTCTCAGTAGTCACAGAAGTGCATCCCCCTCAGTAGTTACAGCAGTGCATCCCCCCTCAGTAGTTACAGCCATGCATCCCCCCTCAGTAGTAACAGCAGTGCATCCCCCCTCAGTAGTTACAGCCGTGCATCCCCCCTCAGTAGTTACAGCCGTCCGTGCATCCCTCTCAGTAGTTACAGCCGTGCATCCCCCCTCAGTAGTTACAGCCGTGCATCCCCCCTCAGTAGTTACAGCCGTGCATCCCTCTCAGTAGTTACAGCCGTGCATCCCCCCTCAGTAGTTACAGCCGTGCATCCCCCCTCAGTAGTTACAGCAGTGCATCCCCTCTCAGTAGTCACAGAAATGCATCCCCCCTCAGTAGTTACAGCAGTGCACCCCCCCTCAGTAGTTATAGCCATGCATCCCCCTCAGTAGTTACAGCCATGCATCCCCCCTCAGTAGTAACAGCAGTGCATCCCCCCTCAGTAGTTACAGCCATGCATCCCCCCTCAGTAGTTACAGCCGTGCATCCCCCCTCAGTAGTTACAGCCGTGCATCCCTACTCAGTAGTCACAGAAGTGCATCCCCCTCAGTAGTTACAGCAGTGCATCCCCCCTCAGTAGTTACAGCCGTGCATCCCCCCTCAGTAGTTACAGCAGTGCATCCCTTCTCAGTAGTCACAGAAGTGCATCCCCCTCAGTAGTTACAGCAGTGCATCCCCCCTCAGTAGTTACAGCCATGCATCCCCCCTCAGTAGTAACAGCAGTGCATCCCCCCTCAGTAGTTACAGCCATGCATCCCCCCTCAGTAGTTACAGGCATGCACCCCCCCTCAGTAGTTATAGTCATGCATCCCCCTCAGTAGTTACAGCAGTGCATCACCCCCTCAGTAGTAACAGCAGTGCATCCCCCTCAGTAGTTACAGCCATGCATCCCCCCCTCAATAGTTACAGGCGTGCATCCCCCTTTACATCACTAGTCACAGCATTGAATTCCTTCTCAGTCATCCTCCTTTCCATCAGTAGTCACAGCAATGCATTCCCCTTAACTTCAAAGGTCACATGAGTGCATCCTCATTTCCCACAGTAGTCACAGCAGTGCATCCTCATTTCCCACAGTAGTCACAGCAGTGCATCCCCTTTTCCCTTAGTAGTCACAGCAGTGCATCCCCTTTTCCTCAGTAGTCACAACAGTGCACCCCCCCTCAGTAGTCACAGCAATGCATCCCCCCTCAGTAGTCACAGCAGTGCATTCCCCCTCAGTAGTCACAGCAGTTCATCCTCCTTTTCCACAGTATTCCCAGGAGCGCATCCCCGTTCCCTTAGTAGTCACAGTAGTGCATTCCCCCTTACCCTCAGTGATCACATGAATGAATCCCCATTTCCCACAGTGGTGACAGCAGTGAATCCCCATTTACATCAGTAGTCACAGCAGTTCATCCTCCTTTCACTCAATAGTCACAGCAGTGCATCCTCCTTCAATAGTTATGGCAGTGCATCACCCTTTCCCTTAGTAGTCACAGCAGTGCATTCCCCGTACCCTTAGTAGTCACAGCAGCGCATTCCCCTAACTCTCAGTGGTCACATGAGTGCATCTCCATTTCCCTCAGTAGTCACAGCAGTGCATCCCCCTTTCCCTTTGTAGTCACAGTAGCGCATTCCACTTATCCTCAGTGGTCACATGAGTGCATCTCCATTTCACTCAGTAGTCACAGCAGTGAATCCCCCTTTCCCTTAGTAGTCACAGCAGCGCTCTCCCCTTACCCTCAGTGGTCACATGAGTGCATCTCCATTTCACTCAGTAGTCACAGCAGTGCATCCCACTTTCCCTTAGTAGTCACAGCAGCGCTCTCCCCTTACCCTCAGTGGTCACATGAGTGCATCCTCATTTCTCACAGTAGTCACAGCAGTGCATCCTCATTTCCCACAGTAGTCACAACAGTGCATCCCCTTTTCCCTTAGTAGTCACAGCAGTGCATCCCCTTCTCCTCAGTAGTCACAACAGTGCACCCCCCCCTCAGTAGTCACAGCAATGCATCCCCCCTCAGTAGTCACAGCAGTGCATTCCCCCTCAGTAGTCACAGCAGTTCATCCTCCTTTTCCACAGTATTCCCAGGAGCGCATCCCCGTTCCCTTAGTAGTCACAGTAGTGCATTCCCCCTTACCCTCAGTGATCACATGAATGAATCCCCATTTCCCACAGTGGTGACAGCAGTGAATCCCCATTTACATCAGTAGTCACAGCAGTTCATCCTCCTTTCACTCAATAGTCACAGCAGTGCATCCTCCCTCAAGAGTTATGGCAGTGCATCACCCTTTCCCTTAGTAGTCACAGCAGTGCATTCCCCGTACCCTCAGTGGTCAGATGAGTGCACCTGCATTTCCCTCAGTAGTCACAGCAGTGCATCACCCTTTCCCTTAGTAGTCACAGCAGCACATTCCCCTCACTCTCAGTGGTCACATGGGTGCATCTCCATTTCCCTCAGTAGTCACAGCAGTGCATCCCCCTTTCCCTTTGTAGTCACAGCAGCGCATTCCACTTATCCTCAGTGGTCACATGTGTGCATCTCCATTTCACTCAATAGTCACAGCAGTGAATCCCCCTTTCCCTTAGTAGACACAGCAGCGCTCTCCCCTTACCCTCAGTGGTCACATGAGTGCATCTCCATTTCACTCAGTAGTCACAGCAGTGCATCCCACTTTCCCTTAGTAGTCACAGCAGCGCTCTCCCCTTACCCTCAGTGGTCACATGAGTGCATCCTCATTTCTCACAGTAGTCACAGCAGTGCATCCTCATTTCCCACAGTAGTCACAACAGTGCATCCCCTTTTCCCTTAGTAGTCACAGCAGTGCATCCCCTTCTCCTCAGTAGTCACAACAGTGCACCCCCCCTCAGTAGTCACAGCAATGCATCCCCCCTCAGTAGTCACAGCAGTGCATTCCCCCTCAGTAGTCACAGCAGTTCATCCTCCTTTTCCACAGTATTCCCAGGAGCGCATCCCCGTTCCCTTAGTAGTCACAGTAGTGCATTTCCCCTTACCCTCAGTGATCACATGAATGAATCCCCATTTCCCACAGTGGTGACAGCAGTGAATCCCCATTTACATCAGTAGTCACAGCAGTTCATCCTCCTTTCACTCAATAGTCACAGCAGTGCATCCTCCCTCAAGAGTTATGGCAGTGCATCACCCTTTCCCTTAGTAGTCACAGCAGTGCATTCCCCATACCCTCAGTGGTCAGATGAGTGCACCTGCATTTCCCTCAGTAGTCACAGCAGTGCATCACCCTTTCCCTTAGTAGTCACAGCAGCACATTCCCCTCACTCTCAGTGGTCACATGGGTGCATCTCCATTTCCCTCAGTAGTCACAGCAGTGCATCCCCCTTTCCCTTTGTAGTCACAGCAGCGCATTCCACTTATCCTCAGTGGTCACATGTGTGCATCTCCATTTCACTCAGTAGTCACAGCAGTGAATCCCCCTTTCCCTTAGTAGACACAGCAGCGCTCTCCCCTTACCCTCAGTGGTCACATGAGTGCATCTCCATTTCACTCAG
Source organism: Rhinoderma darwinii (assembly GCF_050947455.1). Taxonomy (NCBI): domain Eukaryota; kingdom Metazoa; phylum Chordata; class Amphibia; order Anura; family Rhinodermatidae; genus Rhinoderma; species Rhinoderma darwinii. The sequence goes on from NC_134687.1 coordinate 628,042,139, forward strand.
TAGTCACAGCAGTGCATCCCACTTTCCCTTAGTAGTCACAGCAGCGCTCTCCCCTTACCCTCAGTGGTCACATGAGTGCATCCTCATTTCTCACAGTAGTCACAGCAGTGCATCCTCATTTCCCACAGTAGTCACAGCAGTGCATCCCCTTTTCCCTTAGTAGTCACAGCAGTGCATCCCCTTTTCCTCAGTAGTCACAACAGTGCACCCCCCCCTCAGTAGTCACAGCAATGCATCCCCCCTCAGTAGTCACAGCAGTGCATTCCCCCTCAGTAGTCACAGCAGTTCATCCTCCTTTTCCACAGTATTTCCAGGAGCGCATCCCCGTTCCCTTAGTAGTCACAGTAGTACATTCCCCCTTACCCTCAGTGATCACATGAATGAATCCCCATTTCCCACAGTGGTGACAGCAGTGAATCCCCATTTACATCAGTAGTCACAGCAGTTCATCCTCCTTTCACTCAATAGTCACAGCAGTGCATCCTCCCTCAAGAGTTATGGCAGTGCATCACCCTTTCCCTTAGTAGTCACAGCAGTGCATTCCCCGTACCCTCAGTGGTCAGATGAGTGCACCTGCATTTCCCTAAGTAGTCACAGCAGTGCATCCCCCTTTCCCTTAGTAGTCACAGCAGCGCATTCCCCTCACTCTCAGTGGTCACATGGGTGCATCTCTATTTCCCTCAGTAGTCACAGCAGTGCATCCCCCTTTCCCTTTGTAGTCACAGCAGCGCATTCCACTTATCCTCAGTGGTCACATGAGTGCATCTCCATTTCACTCAGTAATCACATCAGTGCATCCCACTTTCCCTTATTAGTCACAGCAGCGCATTCCCCTTACCCTCAGTGGTCACATGAGTGCATCTCCATTTCCCTCAGTAGTCACAGCAGTGCATCCACCTTTCCCTTAGTAGTCACAGCAGCGCATTCTCTTTACCCTCAGTGGTCACATGAGTGCATCTCCATTTCCCTCAGTAGTCACCGCAGTGCTTCCTCCTATCCTGACACATGCAAAAAAAAAAAAAAAGTTGATTCAGCGTGAAGGCTTTTATTTACACCAGAAAATCTGTATAATTAAATAAATAAATATATGCCCCATGTGTGCATTTAGAGGGAGAGGGGGGTATTGAATATACATGTGAGCCTAAGCGGAAATACATTACATTTACATTCTCCTCCCACGAGCTCTGTCACTTCTGATTCATACATGTAATAATAATAATTAGAATATGTCTTCAATAAAGTCACAACAGGAGTCACCATTCTATACTCAGAGTACACAATCTGCAGTTAATATGATAGGAACTGAATATTATCTGATACATTATTACCTGTTATATTATCATCTGTTATATTATTATCTGTTCTATTATCTGAAACATTATAATCTGTTATATTATTATCTGTATTATTATATGTTACATTCTTATCTGTTATATTATCTGATACATTATAATCTGTTATATTACTATTATCTGATACACTATTATCGGTATTATTATCTGTTATATTATTAACTGTTATATTATCTGATACATTATATTGTTTTATTATTATTATTATTATCATCATCTGCTATATTATCTGATACATTATTATCTGTTATATTATTGTCTGTTATATTAAATTTTATTGTTGTATTATTATTTGTTATATTACCTGATACATTATTATCTGTATTATTATTATTATTATTATTATTATTATTATTATTATTATTATTATTATTATTATTATTATTATCTGTTATATTATTATCTGATACATTATTATCTGTATTATTATAATCTGATATATTATTATCTGATACATTATATTTTATTGCCATATTATTATCTGTTATATTATTATCTGTTATATTATCTGATACATTATATTATATTTTTATAATATTATCAGTTATATTATTATTTTATACATTATCTGTTATATTATTATATGTTATATTAATACCAGTTATATTATATTATTATCTGATACATTATCTGTTCTATTATTATCTGATGCATTCTATTTCATTGTTTTTAAACTCGTTTTATTAAGAACTGTTACAGTAACAAGTATAAAATCAGTCACACATCACTAATTACAATATATGGCATGTTGGATCAAGGAGATGTACAAATAGCAAGTCAAGTAATGAGTACATATAAGGGCATGACCACACGTGGCGGATTTCCTCCGCAACTGTCCGCATCAATGCCGCACAGAATCTGCGTTGCAGATTCTGCTGCGGATCTGCACAAAATGTGCAGTAAATTGATGCGGACTAGCTGCTGCGGACTGCGGTAAAAGTACTTCCCTTCTCCCTATCAGTGCAGGATAGAGAGAAGGGACAGCACTTTCCCTTGTGAAAGTCAAAGAAATTCATACTTACCGCCCGTTGTCTTGGTGACGCGTCCCTCCTTCGGCATCCAGCCCGACCTCCCTGGATGACGCGGCAGTCCATGTGACCGCTGCAGCCTGTTATTAGCCTGTGATTGGCTGCAGCCGTCACTTAGACTGAAACGTCATCCTGGTGTAATGGCCGGAAGGAGGTGAAGGGAAAGTGAGCCCTAATCTACCCACCGCCCTGTCCCTGCCTACTTGCAACGACTCGCCCTAGGCGACGAGGTACAACTGGGCGGCGGTCCCTACGCTGTCTAAGTGCACAGGAAAACAAACAGGGAACATGCAAGGGAAGGGGCAGTAGCCACGGAACGCCACGAGGAAACGGAGCGGCGAACGGACAGTCAGGACCAGGACGAAGTGAGTACACCCAAGCGGGCAAGGAGACAGAAGCAAGCCAGGGGCAAAGCAAAGCAGGTCAAGCAGAACTGCAGCAAGGCAGAAGCACGGCAGAAGCAGGCTGGAGCAAGCAGCAGTGGGGCCAGGAATCCAAAAGAATTACAAGCACTGAGGGAGAGAACAGGGCAGGTAATAAAGGACAGGGGGCGGAGCTAACTCCGACAGACCAGGCCGCGATAGGCTCTCCCACTCCTGAGCCTGCCACCCTGGTTGGTGGGAGATGGTGTCAGTCGAACAGGTCTGGCCTCAGGTGTGGATTGATTAATCCCAGGAGTATACCTAGATGAAGTACCTGGCAGATCCCTAACAGTACTCCCCCTTTTATGAGGGGCCACCGGACCCTTACTAAGGGGACCCGGTTTAGTGGGGAAGAGAAGGTGGAACCTCCTGATCAATACCCCAGCGTGAACATCACGGGCAGGTACCCAAGTCCTCTCCTCCGGCCCGTATCCTCTCCAATGGACCAGGTACTGGAGGGAGCCCTGGACCATCCTACTGTCCATAATCTTGGCCACCTCGAATTCCACCCCCTCAGGGGTGAGAACGGGAACAGGAGGTATCCTCGAGGGGGACCAGGACGGGGAGCAGCGTTTAAGGAGGAAGGCATGGAAGACGTCATGTATGCGAAATGATGGAGGGAGCTCCAGACGGAAGGATACAGGGTTGAGGACTTCAATGATCTTATAAGGTCCAATAAATCGGGGAGCAAACTTCCTGGACGGGACCTTAAGGCGCAAGTTCCTGGACGACAACCAGACTAAATCCCCGACGACAAACCGGGGGTTAGCAGAACGTCTACTATCCGCCTGAATCTTTTGTGCGCTCTGGGACGCCTCTAGGTTCTTCTGAACCTGGGCCCAGACGGTGCACAGTTCCCGATGAACATCCTCTACCTCAGGATTATTGGAACAACCAGGGGAGACGGAGGAGAATCTTGGGTTAAACCCGAAATTACAGAAAAACGGGGAGACCCCTGACGAGTTACTGACCCGGTTATTCAAGGAAAATTCAGCAAGGGGAAGGAATGAGACCCAATCGAATTGACAGTCAGAGATGAAACACCTTAAATATTGTTCCAGGGATTGGTTGGTCCTTTCCGTTTGGCCATTAGTTTCGGGATGGAAGGCGGAGGAGAAGGACAGATCAATCTCCAACTTTTTACAAAAAGCTCTCCAAAATAAGGAAACAAATTGTACCCCTCTGTCAGAAACGATATTGACTGGGGCCCACATGGAGACGCAGGATGTGTTTCACAAACAAAGAAGCTAACGTCTTGGCGTTAGGTAGCTTCTTAAGGGGCACAAAGTGGCACATCTTGCTGAAGCGGTCGACTACCACCCACACCACCGACTTGCCCTGAGATGGAGGCAAATCGGTGATAAAATCCATGGAGATATGGGTCCAAGGTCTCTGGGGAATGGGCAAGGAACGTAGTAGGCCCGCAGGTCGGGACCTAGGGGTTTTGGACCTAGCGCAAACCTCACAAGCGGCGACGTAAGCCCTAACGTCTTTAGGCAACCCAGGCCACCAATAGTTTCTGGTAATGAGGTGTTTGGTGCCCAAGATGCCAGGATGACCAGATAGAGCGGAGTCATGGTTTTCCCTGAGTACCCTCAGCCGGTATTGCAGGGGAACAAACAGTTTGTCCCCAGGGACGTTCCCGGGAGCTGCACTCTGATCAGCCGCGATATCAGAAGCTAAATCAGAATCCGTGGCAGAGACGATTATACCAGGGGGTAAAATACAAGCAGGATCCTTCTCAGAAGGAGGATTGGCCATGAAACTACGTGACAGAGCATCAGCCTTAATATTCTTGGACCCAGCCCTATAGGTAACCAAAAAATTAAATCTGGTAAAGAATAGTGCCCACCGAGCTTGTCTAGGATTAAGCCTCCGGGCCGATTCTAGGAAAACCAGATTCTTGTGATCCGTAAGGACCGTTACCTGGTGTCTGGCCCCCTCCAGGAAGTGCCGCCACTCCTCAAAAGCCCATTTAATGGCTAGAAGTTCGCGGTTGCCAATATCATAGTTACTCTCCGTGGGCGAAAACTTCCTAGAGAAGTAAGCACAGGGGCGGAGATGGGTGAGGGAGCTGGTACCCTGGGACAAGACGGCCCCCACTCCCACCTCGGAAGCATCAACCTCCACAATAAATGGCTCCTCTTGGTTGGGCTGAATCAGCACGGGGGCCGAGATAAAGCACTTCTTGAGGGTCTCAAAGGCCTGGACGGCCTCAGGGGGCCAATGGAGGACATCAGCACCCTTGCGGGTAAGGTCCGTAAGAGGCTTAGCGACGACCGAGAAGTTGGCAATAAATCTCCTGTAATAGTTGGCGAACCCTAAAAAACACTGTAACGCCTTAAGGGAGGCAGGTTGGACCCATTCCGCCACAGCCTGAACCTTGGCAGGGTCCATGCGGAATTCATGAGGAGTGAGGATTTGCCCTAAAAATGGTATCTCCTGTACCCCAAAGACACATTTTTCAGTCTTAGCAAACAGATTATTCTCCCGAAGGACCTGGAGCACCTTCCTGACATGCTCCACGTGGGAGGACCAGTCCTTGGAAAACACCAGTATGTCATCAAGGTACACAACAAGAAAATTACCCAGGTACTCTCTCAGGATTTCATTAATAAAATTCTGGAAGACAGCGGGGGCATTACACAACCCAAAGGGCATGACCAGGTATTCGAAATGACCCTCGGGTGTGTTGAACGCAGTTTTCCACTCATCCCCCTCTTTGATGCGGATAAGGTTATATGCCCCCCGTAGATCGAACTTAGAAAACCATTGGGCTCCCTGAACCTGATTAAAAAGATCCGGAATCAAAGGAAGTGGGTACTGGTTCCTTACGGTGACCTTATTCAGGTTACGATAATCAATGCACGGCCTAAGACCACCATCCTTCTTCCCCACGAAGAAGAAGCCAGCACCTACAGGAGAAGTCGAGGGGCGAATGAAACCCTTGGCCAGGCATTCTTGGACATATTCCCTCATAGCTTTACGTTCAGGACATGAAAGATTAAATATCCTCCCCTTAGGAAGCTTGGCACCAGGCACCAAATCGATAGCGCAATCGTAATCTCTATGGGGGGGCAACACCTCGGAGGCCTCCTTAGAAAACACATCGGCGAAGTCCTGAACAAACTCAGGAAGCGTGTTTACCTCCTCCCGGGGAGAAATAGAGTTAACAGAAAGACATGACATAAGACATTCATTACCCCATTTGGTGAGATCCCCAGTATTCCAATCAAACGTGGGATTATGCAACTGCAACCAGGGAAGGCCTAAAACCAGATCAGACGATAATCCCTGCATCACCAGTACAGAGCACTGCTCCAAATGCATGGAGCCAACAAGGAGTTCAAAAACAGGAGTATGCTGAGTAAAATAACCATTAGCAAGGGGAGTTGAGTCGATTCCTACTACAGGGATAGGATAAGGTAAATCAATACAAGGCATCTTTAGAGACAGCAAATTCCGCAGACATGATATTAGCAGATGACCCTGAATCCACGAAAGCACTGCCCGTGGCAGCCCGGCCAGCAAACGAGACCTGAAAGGGAAGCAAAATTTTATTGCGTTTCACATTAACGGGAAATACCTGTGCGCCCAAGTGACCTCCCCGATGATCACTTAGGCGCGGAAGTTTTCCGGCTTCTTATTCTTGCGCCTGGGACAGGTGTTCAGTAGATGCTTGTCGTCCCCACAGTAGAAGCAGAGACCATTCATTCTGCGAAACTCCCTACGTTGTCGAGGGGACATGGAGGCCCCGAGTTGCATAGGTACCTCCGAGTCCTCCGTGGAGGGGCGAGGAGACGGGACCTCGGGGGGGATCGCAGAAAAGTCAGAGGGGAGCACACTGAAGCATTCTAGCTGACGTTCCCTGAGACGTCGGTCAAGTCGTACTGCTAGGGCCATAACCTGGTCAAGGGAGTCAGACGAGGGGTAGCTAACCAGCAGATCCTTCAGGGCGTCAGATAATCCTAACCTAAACTGGCACCTTAGGGCCGGATCGTTCCACTGAGAAGCTACGCACCACTTCCTAAAATCAGAACAGTATTCCTCAACCGGTCTCCTACCCTGACGTAAGGTCACCAGCTGACTCTCGGCTAAGGCAGTCCTGTCAGTCTCGTCGTAAATGAGTCCGAGGGCAGAGAAAAAACGATCAACAGAGGAAAGTTCAGGGGCGTCAGGAGCCAAGGAGAAGGCCCACTCTTGGGGCCCTTCCTGGAGTCGGGATATGATGATAACCACCCGCTGGTTCTCGGAACCTGAGGAGTGGGGCTTTAGGCGGAAATACAGTCTGCAACTCTCCCGGAAGGAGAGAAACGTCTTACGGTCCCCTGAGAACCGGTCAGGTAACTTGAGGTCGGGTTCTAGAGGTGAGGTGAGGGGTACTACTAAAGCAGCGTCACCCTGATTGACCCTTTGGGCCAGGGCCTGGACCTGTAGGGAGAGGCCCTGCATCTGCTGGGCCAGGGTCTCAAGGGGGTCCATGATAGCGTCAGCGTAGGAGAAATGGTAGACTAGGTAAAGGCTTGTAATTATGTAATGGCCGGAAGGAGGTGAAGGGAAAGTGAGCCCTAATCTACCCACCGCCCTGTCCCTGCCTACTTGCAACGACTCGCCCTAGGCGACGAGGTACAACTGGGCGGCGGTCCCTACGCTGTCTAAGTGCACAGGAAAACAAACAGGGAACATGCAAGGGAAGGGGCAGTAGCCACGGAACGCCACGAGGAAACGGAGCGGCGAACGGACAGTCAGGACCAGGACGAAGTGAGTACACCCAAGCGGGCAAGGAGACAGAAGCAAGCCAGGGGCAAAGCAAAGCAGGTCAAGCAGAACTGCAGCAAGGCAGAAGCACGGCAGAAGCAGGCTGGAGCAAGCAGCAGTGGGGCCAGGAATCCAAAAGAATTACAAGCACTGAGGGAGAGAACAGGGCAGGTAATAAAGGACAGGGGGCGGAGCTAACTCCGACAGACCAGGCCGCGATAGGCTCTCCCACTCCTGAGCCTGCCACCCTGGTTGGTGGGAGATGGTGTCAGTCGAACAGGTCTGGCCTCAGGTGTGGATTGATTAATCCCAGGAGTATACCTAGATGAAGTACCTGGCAGATCCTAACACCTGGGAGGCCGGACTGGAGACAGAAGCAGGGAGTTCTCGGTAAGTATGAACTTCATTTTTTTTTACAGATAGATGTATATTGGGATCGGTAGTCCACTGTCCCGGGTGCAGAAACAGTTACTGCCGATCGCTTAACTCTTTCAGCACCCTGGACAGTGACTATTTACTGACGTCTCCTAGCAACGCTCCCGTCATTACGGGAGCCCCATTGACTTCCTCAGTCTGGCTGTAGACCTAGAAATACATAGGTCCAGCCAGAATGAAGAAATGCCAAGTTAAAAAAGCAAGACGGATCCGCAGCACACATAACATGTGCATGACAGCTGCGGACTTCATTGCGGAAATTAGAATCTCCATTGAAGTCAATGGAGAAATTCCGCCATGAGTCCGCCACTGCTCCGCAACAGACAGAGCATGCTGCGGACACCAAATTCCGCTCCGCAGCCTATGCTCCGCAGCGGAATTTTACGCCTCGTCTAAACGAACACTGCTAAATTAAAGTGTAAGTCAATGGACAAACGGCTCCGCTGCGGATTAACGCTGCGGAGTGTCCGCAGCGGAATTTAAGTGAAATTCCGCCACGTGTGAACCCAGCCTAAAGCATTTCAAAAAGATGATTTTCCACAAATAATGGCGCTTAGACTGGTTTGCTAGGACGTATGTATGACAATTGCTATAAAAGGACACAAACCAAAAACAGATATAAAGGAAAACAAAACAACCTAGGACCCATGTTACCCACGAGCAACTGATAGATCTGGTACAGCAAGTTCATGGAGATACATAATAAAAATTTGTGGGTCATCTATATTCCTATCTCACAGTATCTGGTGAACCAGCGGCGGGGTTGACTGTCAGAGGGGAGTTATTCCAAATATCCCAAACCTTAGAAAATGTAGTACTACAACCACGATTCAGAAATACAACTTTCTCAAAAGGTATTACAGAATTTACCAATCCTTTCCAATAACCAATGGATGGAGGTCGATCATTCATCCAATGTTGTGCTATTGTTTTCCGTGCTAGAAACAGAGTTTCTCTCAAAAAAATTCTAGTGTGGTGATTCCATGTCTCCCCATCCAGTATACCAAACAAACACTGGCATAGCTATAGGGGTCGCAGCGGTCGCAATTGCGACCGGGCCCCGAAGCCAGGGGGGCCCGCAGCCCCCCCGCACCGCATCAATATAAAGTTACTATAGTAACTCGGGCCACGGGCCACTGTTACTATAGTAACAGACTGTACATACCTTCCTGGTTCCGTATCGCAGCGGAGGTCCTGACGTCAAGCGCTGTGCTCAGCGCATGACGTCACAGCGCTATGCGCCGCGCACAGCATCGAGACGACAGAACTACCGCCGCGGCTGAAGAGGAAGGTAAGATTACCCTGACTGGCGGGGTCCGACTCCCGGGACACGCCAATCAGCTGTTTTGAAGGGGCCGCAGCACTCGTACGAGAGCTGCTCCCCTTCATTCCGGTCACTTTATTCCGGTCACACTGTGAATCGGTGTCGGCGATTCACAGTGTGAGCGAGTAGTGAAATGAAGGGGAAGCAGCTCTCGTACGAGTGCTGCGGCCCCTTCAAAACAGCTGATTTGCGGGTCCCGGGAGACAGACCCCGACACATCAGCTATTGATGGCCTATGCTGTGGATAGGCCATCAATGTTTAGGGACTGCACAAGCCCTAAGCCTACGATGTAGCAGGCTTAGGGGGCCCATGAGACAGGATCACAGATTGTGTGATGCTGTCTGCTGGGCCCTGTATCTAAGCCAATCACATGGTAGACTTAGATACAGGGCCCATGTGTGATCCTGTCTGCTGGGCCCTGTATCTAAGCCAATCACATGGTAGGCTTAGATACATGGCCCAGCACACAGTAATCTTATACTGTATAAGATTACTGTCTGCTGGACCCTGTATCTAAGCCTACGTTGTGGTAGGCTTAGATACAGGGTCCCACAGACAGTATCACACATGGGCCCTGTATCTAAGCCTAACACACGTGTTACTAATCATTTTTTGTGTGTTTTCTTACAGGTTCGGTCTTTGGATTACGTCGGATTCCAGGACTACTTCGATGACGGCTTTTTTTTTATTATCAATAAAATGGTTAATGAGGGCTGTGTGGGTTTTTTTTTTATTTCAATAAAATATTCTTTCTATGTCTTTGTTTTTTTTTTTAAACTATATTACTACCGCCTTAGTAATGGCCGCCGGCTGATTGAAAGCATCCATTGCTAAGGCGGGGCTTAGTGTTAGCCGGTGCAGAGGCTAACACTAACCCCCATTATTACCCTGGTACCCACCGCCACCAGGGGTGCTGGGAAGAGCCGGGTACGATCCAGTACCTGACCATCTGTAGTGATGGTCGGCCACTGGGGCGGCCGCAGGCTGGTAGCATCAGGAGGGGAAAGGCCAGATGCAGTGGCCCTTCCCACCCTGGTAATGCTAGGCTGCTACTGCTTTATTATATCTGGCTGGTTATGAAAAATGGGGGGGACCCCAAGTCATTTAAAAAAAATAAAAATTGGAAAGAACGATGTGGAGTCACCCCCAATTTTCATAACCAGCCAGATACAACACAGCAGCAGCAGGCAGCATTACCAGGGTGGGAAGGGCCAGTGTTTTTGGCCTTCCCTAGCCTAATACTACCAGCCTGCGGCCGCCCTGGTGTCTGACCGTCACTACAGATGGTCGGGTACTGGTTCGTACCCGTCTCTTCCCAGCACCCCTGGTGGCGGTGGGTACCGGGGTAATAATGGGGGTTAGTGTTGGCCTCTGCACCTGCTAACATTAAGCCCTGCCTTAGTAATTGAGGTTGTCAATCAGCCAGCGGCCATTACTAAGGCGGTGATAATAAAGTTTAAAAAGATACAAGCACATAGAAAAAATATTTTATTGAAATAAAAAACACAACCCCCATTAACCATTTTATTGACAATAAAAAAAACGCCGTCATTGAAATCCTCGTATCCGAAGTCCAACAACCGAACCTGTAAAAAAACACAAACACACAAAAATAATCAGTAACACATAAAGAAGCAAAATTATTATTCTTACATTTCCTGGGTCCAGCGCTGGAGCCGCAATGTCATCGAGCTGAGCCCTGTATCTAATCCAATCATGTGTGATACTATCTGCTGGGCCCTGTATCTAATCGTATCATGTGTGATACTGTCTGCTGGGCCCTATATCTAATCCTATCATGTGTGATACAGTCTGCTGGGCCACTGTATCTAATCCTATCATGTGTGATACTGTCTGCTGGGCCCTATATCTAATCCAATCATGTGTGATACTGTCTGCTGAGCCAAAGTATCTAATCCTATCATGTGTGATACTGTCTGCTGAGCCACTGTATCTAATCCTATCATGTGTGATACTGTCTGCTGGGCACTATATCTAATCCAATCATGTGTGATACTGTCTGCTGAGCCACTGTATCTAATCCTATCATGTGTGATACTGTCTGCTGAGCCACTGTATCTAATCCTATCATGTGTGATACTGTCTGCTGGGCCCTATATCTAATCCAATCATGTGTGATACTGTCTGCTGAGCCACTGTATCTAATCCTATCATGTGTGATACTGTCTGCTGAGCCACTGTATCTAATCCTATCATGTGTGATACTGTCTGCTGGGCCCTATATCTAATCCTATCATGTGTGATACTGTCTGCTGAGCCACTGTATCTAATCCTATCATGTGTGATACTGTCTGCTGAGCCACTGTATCTAATCCTATCATGTGTGATACTGTCTGCTGGGCCCTATATCTAATCCTATCATGTGTGATACTGTCTGCTGAGCCACTGTATCTAATCCTATCATGTGTGATACTGTCTGCTGGGCCCTATATCTAATCCAATCATGTGTGATACTGTCTGCTGAGCCACTGTATCTAATCCTATCATGTGTGATACTGTCTGCTGGGCCCTGTATCTAAGCCAATCACATGGTAGGCTTAGATACATGGCCCAGCACACAGTAATCTTATACTGTATAAGATTACTGTCTGCTGGACCCTGTATCTAAGCCTACGTTGTGGTAGGCTTAGATACAGGGTCCCACAGACAGTATCACACATGGGCCCTGTATCTAAGCCTAACACACGTGTTACTAATCATTTTTTGTGTGTTTTCTTACAGGTTCGGTCGTTGGACTTCGGCGGATTCCAGGACTACTTCGATGACGGCTTTTTTTTTATTATCAATAAAATGGTTAATGTGGGTTGTGTGGGTTTTTTTTTATTTCAATAAAATATTCTTTCTATGTCTTTGTTTTCTTTTTAAACTATATTACTACTGCCTTAGTAATGGCCGCCGGCTGATTGACAGCATCCATTGCTAAGGCGGGGCTTAGTGTTAGCCGGTGCAGAAGCTAACACTAACCCCCATTATTACCCTGGTACCCACCGCCACCAGGGGTGCTGGGAAGAGCCGGGTACGATCCAGTACCTGACCATCTGTAGTGATGGTCGGCCACTGGGGCGGCCGCAGGCTGGTAGCATCAGGAGGGGAAAGGCCAAAAACAGTGGCCCTTCCCATCCTGGTAATGCTAGGCTGCTGCTGCTTTATTGTATCTGGCTGGTTATGAAAAATGGGGGGGACCCCAAGTCATTTAAAAAAAATAAAAATTGGAAAGAACGATGTGGAGTCACCCCCAATTTTCATAACCAGCCAGATACAACACAGCAGCAGCAGGCTAGCATTACCAGGTTGGGAAGGGCCAGTGTTTTTGGCCTTCCCTAGCCTAATACTGTCTGCTGAGCCACTGTATCTAATCCAATCATGTGTGATACTGTCTGCTGGGCCCAATATCTAATCCTATCATGTGTGATACTGCCTTCCGAGCCACTGTATCTAATCCGATCATGTGTGGTACTGTCTTGCTGAGCCACTGTATCTAATCCCATCATGTGTGATACTGTCTGCTGTGCTGCTGTATCTAATCCTATCATGTGTGATACTGTCTGCTGAGCCACTGTATCTAATCCTATCATGTGTGATACTGTCTGCTGAGCCACTGTATCTAATCCTATCCATAGTTTATAGGGTTGTAGTGCTATAGATATGCTATGCTGTCTCATATACACACTTTTTTTTGGGCGGACACATATGTATTGGGGCTATTTCCCCTGACATTTTAAGCCCTGAGGGTATGTTCACACGGCAGCGTCCGTTACGGCTGAAATTATGGGGATGTTTTCAGGAGAAAACAGCACCGTAATTTCAGCCGTAAACGCATGTGCAGGCGTCTTTTTCGCTGCGTCCATTACGGACGTAATTGGAGCTGTTTTTCTATGGAGTCCATGGAAAACAGCTCCATTTACGTCTGAAGACGTGACAGGCACTTCTTTGACGCGGGCGTCTTTTTTACGCGTCGCCTTTTGACAGCGGCGCGTAAAAAAAATGACCGTCGACACAGAACATCGTAAGACCCATTCAAATGAATGGGCATATGTTTGCCAACGCTTTTGAGCCGCATTTTCAGACGTAATTCAATGCTAAAACGCCCGAATTACGTCCGTAAATAGGGTGTGTGAACCCAGCCTTAGTGACGCCCCGGCTGCTAGTGCTGCATTGTTGGGTCACTTAGGAGACCCAGCGATGCTGCTGAAAGCTGCGGACCGTCGGCCATGAGAAGTTTGCGGGCGGGGGGGCCCAATAAGAACTTTTGCATCGGGGCCCATGAGCCTTTAGCTACGCCCCTGCAAACAATCATATCTTAGGACATAAAGGAATGCCTACATGCAATAAGGACGATAGCAGGGATAGTATGTAGTTCCAGAAGTCCCTTATGACAGTGCATGACCATATCATATGCCAAAAATCTGCCTCCGGGACATGGCATCTCAGACATTCTGAAGAAGGCAAACGTCCCATTTTGTGTATCCTAACCGGGGTCAAGTATACCTGGTGTATTATATATAGCTGGATCATTTTATTGTTTGCGGATGGGGAAACCTGAAGATGAGACTCCAAAATATCATCCCAATCATCTGTCTGAATGGTAGAAATCCATCGTTTCCATCTACTCTCTATAGCTAGTGGAGTGGAATTCACCGTGACGGATAACAAATGGGTATATAGAGAGGATATCAGGCCTCGTGGACCCTGGGAGTTAAGAATCCCTATCAGTGGAAAGGAAGAGATTGTTAAGTTATTTCATTATATTTCATTGATTATATTATTATATGTTATATTATCTGTTATATTATATCTGATTGTTATATTATCTGTTATATTATTATCTGTTATATTATATCTGATTGTTATATTATCTGTTATATTATTATCTGTTATATTATCTGTTATACTATATTTTATTGTTATATTATTTGTTATATTGTCTATTACATTATTATCAGTTATATTATTATCTGATGCATTATATTTTATTGTTATATTATTATCTGTTGTATTATCATTTGATGCATTATTATCTGTTAGGGCCGGTTCACAGTCGACTACGCTATTGATTCCGTCTAAAAAAACTGAAACCTGCCGGAACGGTGACAAACGGAAACCATTAGCAATGTTTCCGTCACCATTTATATCAATGGTGATGCAAACGGAAGCTGTGGTTTCCGTTTCACTTTCCGTTGCGGGGTTCCACGACGGAAACCCCTGACGGAACCCCTCAACGGAAAGCGAACTCTGATGTGAACAGGCCCTAACTTTACAATGAACCCAGGTTATAATTAGCAAAATATTCTGCTTAGTCTAGGGAGCAACATCAAACAAAACACAACCTAGAGGTTTCGGGATGTCCGGGCCACCTCCCTGGTCCCTGGCAAGTAGAAGAGGAGGAAAAGTTCTACTCTGTAATGCCCCATACACACAACCATAGATTTTGTCTGTAATTACGGACCCATTTGTTTCTATGGCTGGCGGACACCTTCCTGTATATTTACGGGAAGGTGTCCAGGCCGTAGAAACCTTCCGCATCTATGGGCATGGTCGCGTGCATGGGACCTTAATCCTTAATTGTAGAGATAAATATGAGATCTTTTATTACTACAGAAGATATTGTTATAACAGGTAGTGATACACTCACCATATAATCCCTGGTGGTCTAGTGACTGTATAATACTTGGTGGCACAGTAGTTATTAGTGGGCCAGTGCCTATAGAGCCCTAGTTCTCCAATGGTCTTGATATCTGGACAGTCTAGTGGCTTTGTAATTCAGCGTTATTTAGTGGCCTGATGATCCCTGGTGGGCTAGTGATCTGTCCCAATATAGTATTCCAATAATTAAACAGGGAGATTCAAGAACCAGAAAATTCAGGTATTTATTGAATCACAAAACTTCAGAGCGAACGGATCATGATAACCCCGATTGGCAGGAGGCGTCTGTATTGTCATTTTTATCATATCACCGAGGTGACCGTCTATATGATGTGAGCAATGACATGAAGCATTAAAGAGCAATTAGCTTGTGTTTCCGAGACAGCTGAATGACAACCAATATGGCCAATAGTCAAATTCCCACAGGGGTTTACACTCAGCTAAATAGCTTTGGATGACTCAATGACTGATGGAAATCTGACCCAAACTATGAGTGGGTCAATGCATGGGTACATTGTAACTCACTGCTAGAGTGCCTTCTTTGCCTTTTAGATCGCCCCCTTGTGGTAGATTTTTAGATGTATGTCTATGGGACACAGGGGAAATTACAACAGAACATTTTAAATGTAATACCAGAAACAACCATGAATAAGAGTGGCGCTGTTTCTAAGAAGAAGAAAAAAAAGGAGACTTTTCCTTGTGATCTCATACAACCGAGCGAGACGATGATTTATTCCGTTTGCAGAACAGCCCCTTAAAATATTTTTCTTCTATGTAACAATATCATTTATCTGGGGAAAGTGTCATCGTTGGAGCCAAACTCCGGATTGAGGGATAAATTCTGTAAATCCGCTCAGTCTGTAGATGCTTCTTCCTAGGCTCGTTGGACACCTGGACGTACATGAACAATCTGTAAAGAGGCAGACCATGCGGCTTTTATGGGGCCCATGGGGCGAGGGGGCTCAGTGCATGTTGGCCCCATTCCCTTTACATTTAGGTGGCAAAAACCTGTGGATTCCCCTTTTCTTTTTACAGGAATTGGCCCAATGATCATTTATTGGGGGGAAGGAACACTGGACCCTTCTGACTTGGTTGGTAGCATTAGTCAACTACTTTGATCTTTGCTATGAGCCCCCTCTCTGGTATGTATGGCACTGCAGAATAGCTGAAAAGTAGAGGATGAGGGACCAGGACGTGTTGTGAAAAGCCCCTGCTGGGGGCGCTCTATTATTTAGGTTTGTTTTTTCGCCACCAGGCGATCCCCTACACCGCTTGGGGTTCCTATCCATCTCCTTGGCTTTTATTCAAGTCAATTAAAGGCAGACATAATTGATGTGGTGATGCGCGGCGCGGCTTTGCATATGGTCCGGACTTGCTTCACTGGCTGGATACAAATGTTTGCACTTTGACAATTTGACTTGCATTTTCGGGACTTTACTTTGTGAGTTTGACATATTATCAGTGCTGAGCAGAAACAGACTGATACACATCTCCCCCCCTCCCCCGCTCCGATCCCTCACTTCAATTTAAAGAACTGTCGGCTGTGAGTTATGTTTCGCTCCCTCATTTCGTATGCAGGCGTCATGGGAATCGGCGGCTTATCAGGTGCAAGATGAAAAGGACTGAGAAAAATGATTCCTTTATTATTCCCGGGAACAGGTGGAGCAGAGTCTTGTGAAGTCAAATCCTCCCCCCCAGCCCTATAATGCCGACGCTATTAATTCAGCTACTTTGTTTGTTCCACCAAATGATCGCGCGCGTGATCAAAATGATTCGGAGCAAGTGGCACCGACACCTTAACTCTTTCTGTCCTCATGTCTTGTTTACTCTGTGTAAAGCTGGAGCGATGCATTATGAATGTTGGATTTATTTATTAAAGGGGTTTTCCACCTGCTGACAAATGATGACCTATCCACCGGATAGTTCATCAGTACATGATCTGTGGGGGTCCGACACCCGAACCCTGCACAGATCAGCTGCTCAGGCTGCCTCCGGGCACTGGACGTACAAGCCGGAAGCAGTTAGCTCCGGCGACGGAATAGCGGCTGAGCTGCAGAACTGTTCCAGTGAATAGGAGCAGACCTGCAGTTCTGCAGTACGGCCACTATGCTATGTACGGAGCCATCTGCTTCCGGGCTCCGTACATAGCATTATGTGCCATAACCAGGCACATAACGGTGCGGGGACCGGGTGTCAGACCCGCACCGATAATATACTGATGACCTATCCGGTGGATAGGTCATCAGTTGTCAGAAGGTGGAAAACCCCTTTAAGAGGTCCTTTTGGCCTCTATCGAGCTGCTATACGTCAGAATTACCGCGTGGTATAAGTTTTTTTAACATGGAAAACTAAAGATGACGTATGCCACTGTATGGCATACGTATACGTTATGGGCTTTTAATAGTTTTTCATGATGGGTTACCACTACAGTCTATGGTGATGGATGCTACTATTAAGTCACAGCCTACGTCTAACATATACGTAAAGAACTTTTCCCGTCGTGTATGTCAAACATACTGCAGGCCTTTTAATGTAATGTGAACTCGGCCTAAAACTGATCTGGAGTGGTATTACATGTAAAACTTCTCAATGATTTTATCCACATAACAGCACACCATGTGGTGAAGAGTGGTATTACATGTCAACTTATCAATATTTTTTTTATCTATGTAACAACACACCCCGTGGTCAGGAGTGCTATTACAAGTAAAACTTCTCAATAGTTTTATCCACATAGCAGCGCAACATGTGGTCAGGAGTGGTATTACAAATAAAACTTCTCAATGTTTTTTTTCCACATAACATAACAACACTGCATGTTGTCAGGACTCAGGAGTGGTAACGAAGATAAAACGTTTTAATGTTTTTATCCACATAACAGCACACCGTGTGTTCAGGAGTGGTGTTGCAAATAAAATTTCTCAATGGTTTTATGCGCATAATAGCACACCACGTGGTCAGGAGTGGTAATACAAGTAAAACGTATTAATGGATTTATCCACATAACAGCACACCATGTGGTCAGGAGTGGTATTACAAGTAAAACTTCTCAATGGCTTTATCAACATAATAGCACACTGTATGCTCAGGAGTGGTATTATTACATGTACAACTTCTCAATTGTTTTATTCACGAAGCAGCACATCATGTGGTCAGGAGTGGTATTACAAATAAAACTTTTCCATAGTTTTATTCACATAATAGCACACCCTTTGTTCAGGCGTGGTATTACAAATACAACTTCTCAATGTTTTTTTTCCACATAACAACACAGCATGTTGTCAGGACTCAGGAGTGGTAACACAGATAAAACGTTTTAATGTTTTTATCCACATAACAGCACACCGTGTGTTCAGGAGTGGTATTGCAAATAAAACTTCTCAATGGTTTTATGCGCATAATAGCACACCACGTGGTCAGGAGTGGTAATACAAGTAAAACGTATTAAAGAGGCTCTGTCACCAGATTTTGCAACCCCTATCTGCTATTGCAGCAGATAGGCGCTGCAATGTAGATTACAGTAACGTTTTTATTTTTAAAAAACGAGCATTTTTGGCCAAGTTATGACCATTTTTGTAGCTATGCAAATGAGGCTTGCAAAAGTCCAAGTGGGTGTGTTTAAAAGTAAAAGTCCAAGTGGGCATGTATTATGTGCGTACATCGGGGCGTTTTTACTACTTTTACTAGCTGGGCGTTCTGATAAGAAGTATCATCCACTTCTCTTCAGAACGCCCAGCTTCTGACAGTGCAGACACAGCCGTGTTCTCGAGAGATCACGCTGTGTCGTCACTCACAGGTCCTGCATCGTGTCAGACGAGCGAGGACACATCGGCACCAGAAGCTACAGATGATTCTGCAGCAGCATCGGCGTTTGCAGGTAAGTCGATGTAGCTACTTACCTGCAAACGCTGATGCTGCTGCAGAATCAACTGTAGCCTCTGGTGCCGGTGTCCTCGCTCGTCTGACACGATGCAGGACCTGTGAGTGACGTCACAGCGTGATCTCTCGAGAACACGCTGTGTGTCTGCACTGCCAGAAGCTGGGCGTTCTGAAGAGAAGTGGATGATACTTCTCATCAGAGCGCCCAGCTAGTAAAAGTATTAAAAACGGCCCGATGTACGCACCTAATACACGCCCACTTGGACTTTTACTTTTAAACACACCCACTTGGACTTTTGCAAGCCTCATTTGCATAACTACAAAAATGGTCATAACTTGGCCAAAAATGCTCGTTTTTTAAAAATAAAAACGTTACTGTAATCTACATTGCAGCGCCGATCTGCTGCAATAGCAGATAGGGGTTGCAAAATCTGGTGACTGAGCCTCTTTAATGGATTTATCCACATAACAGCACACCATGTGGTCAGGAGTTGTATTACAAGTAAAACTTCTCAATGCTTTTATCAACATAATAGCACACTGTATGCTCAGGAGTGGTATTATTACATGTAAAACTTCTCAATGGTTTTATTCACAAAGCAGCACACCATGTGGTCAGGAGTGGTATTACAAATAAAACTTTTCCATAGTTTTATTCACATAATAGCACACCCTTTGTTCAGGCGTGGTATTACAAATAAAACTTCTCAATGTTTTTTTTCCACATAACAACACAGCATGTTGTCAGGACTCAGGAGTGGTAACACAGATAAAACGTTTTAATGTTTTTATCCACATAACAGCACACCGTGTGTTCAGGAGTGGTATTGCAAATAAAACTTCTCAATGGTTTTATGCGCATAATAGCACACCACGTGGTCAGGAGTGGTAATACAAGTAAAACGTATTAATGGATTTATCCACATAACAGCACACCATGTGGTCTGGAGTGGTATTACAAGTAAAACTTCTCAATGGTTTTATCAACATAATAGCACACTGTATGCTCAGGAGTGGTATTATTACATGTAAAACTTCTCAATGGTTTTATTCACGAAGCAGCACACCATGTGGTCAGGAGTGGTATTACAAATAAAACTTTTCCATAGTTTTATTCACATAATAGCACACCCTTTGTTCAGGCGTGGTATTACAAATAAAACTTCTCAATGGCACATAACCACCCACATAACAGCACACCATGTGTTTAAGACTCAGGAATAGTATTACAGGTAAAACTTCTCAATGGTTTCTATAGACATAATAGCACACCATGTGGTCAGGAGTGGTATTACAAGTAAAACTTCTCAATCTTTTTATCTACATGACATCACATTATGTGGTCAGAAATGGTGTTACGTGTAAACTTATCCCTTTTTTTTCTCTAAATAACAGCACACCATTTGGTCAGGGCTGGTATTACAGGTAGTGCTTCTTAGGGTACGTTCACATGCTTACTAAAAAATGTCTGAAAATACAAGGGAAAACAGCTCCTGATTTTCAGCCGTTTTTTTAGCCACTCGAGTTTTTCACAGCGTTTTTTTACAGCCATTTTTGGAGTTGTTTTTCTATAGAGTCAATGAAAAACGGCCCCAAAAACGGCTCAAGAAGTGACATGCACTTCTTTTTCACGGGCGTTTCTTAACGCAGCCGTTTTTCAAAACGGCGGCGTAAAAAAACGCCCCGTCGGAACAGAACGCCGTTTACGGCCCAAAAACGGACGAAGATAAGCCATGCGAACATACCCTTAAAGTTTTTTTTCTACACAATAGGACACACTGTGGTTTTTTAAGTTGTACTTGAAAATATTCCCCCGCGGTGGACGACTCAATGAATAACCCTGCATTGTTCCACATAAATGCACACGGCTTTCTTCATTGTCTGTCCAGATTTTTATGAAGTTTTATATTTTGATCGAGGTAGAGAATCTACAAGTGGAGTCTGTCCAGTACAACCTGTGTGATTAGATGAGTCACTGGGGATTGGGCCGATTCGCTGGTTGCTCGAGCTTCTGTTAGTCATGCAGATCAGATTTTAATTAGCACTTATCTTTATATTAACCAGAGGATGATTTCCCAGCACATAATGACTCTCTGGTCCAGAGAACCTGCAGATCTTATGAGATAGACTAGAAAGCAATCCAATTTTAATTGGTAGAGATTGTTTTCTCCTTAAACTGGGGAATATGAAAAATTTATTTTTAACCCCGTCACTGATTAACTTAATTACACTGCAATAAATCTGTCATGTCAGGACGTCTCACAGGCACAGGAATGACTGAGTGCCCTGTATAATAAGACATCCCGGCCGCTATCTATGGATCTCATATTAGTCTATCTATCTATCTATCTATCTATCTATCTATCTATCTATCTATCTATCTATCTATCTATCTATCTATCTATCTATCTATCTATCTATCTCATATCTATCTATCTATCTATCTATCTATCTATCTATCTATCTATCTATCTATCTATCTATCTATCTATCTATCTATCTATCTATCTATCTATCTATCTATCTATCTATCTATCTCATATCTATCTATCTATCTATCTATCTCATATCTATCTATCTATCTATCTATCTATCTATCTATCTATCTATCTATCTATCTATCTATCTATCTATCTATCTATCTATCTATCTATCTATCTATCTATCTATCTATCTCATATCTATCTATCTATCTATCTATCTATCTATCTATCTATCTATCTATCTATCTATCTATCTATCTATCTATCTATCTATCTATCTATCTATCTATCTATCTATCTATCTATCTCATATCTATCTATCTATCTCATATCTATCTATCTATCTATCTATCTATCTATCTATCTATCTATCTATCTATCTATCTATCTATCTATCTATCTATCTATCTATCTATCTATCTATCTCATATCTATCTATCTATCTATCTATCTATCTATCTATCTATCTATCTATCTATCTATCTATCTATCTATCTATCTATCTATCTATCTATCTATCTATCTCATATCTATCTATCTATCTATCTATCTATCTATCTATCTATCTATCTATCTATCTATCTATCTATCTATCTATCTATCTATCTATCTATCATCTATCTATCTATCTATCTATCTATCTATCTATCTATCTATCTATCTATCTATCTATCTATCTATCTATCTATCTATCTATCTATCTATCTATCTATCTATCTATCTATCTATCTGTAAAGGATCTGCCAGGCACAACTTCTGTGTATACGCCCATGGGTAATCAGTCTGCACCTGGTTCTATGTCTCTGAGACTGACTCCATCTTCCACCACTCAGGATGGCAGGCTTAGGAGTGGGAGAGCCTATCACAGCCTGGCCAGACGGAGCTAGCTCCCGCCCTCTGTCTATTTATACCTGCCTTTCCTGTTCCTCCTTTGCTTGTGATTCTTCTCGTGTGGTTTCCTGGCCTTGCTGCAGCTCCCAGCTATTTGACCTTGCTTCATACTGACCCCGGCTTACTGACTACTCTCCTGCTCTGCGTTTGGTACCTCGTACACTCCTGGTTTGACTCGGCTCGTTCACCTCTCTTGTTGCTCACGGTGTTGCCGTGGGCAACTGCCCCATTTCCCTTTGCTTGTGTCCCCTTGTCTGTTTGTCTGTCGTGCACTTACTGAGCGTAGGGACCGTCGCCCAGTTGTACCCCGTCGCCTAGGGCGGGTCGTTGCAAGTAGGCAGGGACTGAGTGGTGGGTAGATTAGGGCTCACTGTCTGTTTCCCTACCCCCCTGCCATTACACTATCTATCTATCTATCTATCTATCTATCTATCTATCTATCTATCTATCTATCTATCTATCTATCTATCTATCTATCTATCTATCTATCTATCTATCTATCTACACAGCAGACATTAGAATAAATGTATACATACAATATTTTCATTATATTAAATGACAACACCACTATATTTACTGTAACTTCGCCTTTTGTAATGCACTTTTGGGGGTGGTGATTTTTGGGCAGTATAGAGAAAAATGATATGTTGTCTGCTATGGTTTTGGGAACTCTCTCATGTATGTAACCATTAACCCATCAATCGCCGTAGACTACCAAGGATGCCCCATTAACCCCTTCACTGCCCTTGACCACTAAGGATGTTGAGATTACCCACTTTATCACACTAGACCAGCAGGCATGTTTCTATTAACCCTTTACCTTTACTTCTGTCTCACGTGTCCACGCTATTACTCTTCTTCATTGATGACAGAAATCAAGATCTTATTAATCGATCCCTGCAAAGGATTGTCTCTGATTATGGCCAGCAGGTGAGACACGCCCACTTGTATTAAGCCACACCCACTTTGTGGACCGCTACGGTTTCACCCTTAAAGCCTGTGTCTTCCATTGACTCCTCTGCATTATGTTTACTGTTAGGTCTGTGATTAAATATTGGGGCACATTTTTAGGAACTTCTTAAAGAAAATGTAGAAAAAATGTCAACCAGACCGGCCTCGTCGTGATCTCTGGATATCCGTGATGTGACATCGTCCCGGGCAGTGAGGAGTTAATGATCACCGGGGTGAGCTGCCTATTTTTAGCGTTGTGTAGGAGGCAGGGGGTGATGGGAGAAGCGGTGACAGCGGGAGAGCAGCACAAGTGGCTTTTAGTAAGTGCGGGATCAAAACAGGAAACGGTTCTTCATCAAAGTCCCCTCGCTGGGCGACACGTGGAGTCTGCTGGTGGCTCAGCGGGACCATCAACAAAGAGGAAACCGAGAGAGAAAAACATCCGTTCATCAACAGCAAGAGCTCACAGAACCGGATAGGGACAATTGGGGACTGGGGAGCGGACTAGGGACAGAATATTAATAAAAACCTCTGATCGGGGGAGGGGCAGGATCCTGTCGTCTTAGTTCCAAATACGTTAATGCTGAATCTGAAGAAAAGTCCCACCGTTTTAAGGTTTATTTCTGGAACTATCTGTCCATACAAGATTACCCAACACCCATCCATCCGATGCACACCGAGCACGTTTTATAGAGATTAGTGATGACTCTCAGTATCACACGTGAAAGGATTAGATACAGCGGCTCAGCAGACAGTATCATAGTATGATAGGATTAGATACACGGCTCAGCAGACAGTATCACATATGATAGAATTAGATACAGCGGCTCAGCAGACAGTATCACACATGATAGGATTAGATACACTAGGTCAGCAAACAGTATCACACATGATAGGATTAGATACAGCGGCTCAGCAGACAGTATCACAATATGATAGGATTAGATACAGCGGCTCAGCAGACAGTATCACACATGATAGGATTAGATACAGCGGCTCAGCAGACAGTATCACATATGATAGGATTAGATACAGCAGCTCAGCAGACAGTATCACACATGATAGGATTAGATACAGCAGCACAGCAGGCAGTATCACACATGATAGGATTAGATACAGCAGCACAGCAGACAGTATCACAGTACGATAGGATTAGATACAGCAGCTCAGCAGACAGTATCACACATGATAGGATTAGATACAGTGGCTCAGCAGACAGTATCACACATGATAAAATTAGATACAGCAGCTCAGCATAAAGTATCACACATGATAGGGTCAGATACACAGCTCAGCAGACAGTATCACACATGATAGGATTAGATACACTAGGTCAGCAGACAGTATCACACATGATAGGATTAGATACACTAGGTCAGCAGACTATCACACATAATAGGATTAGATACACTAGGTCAGCAGACAGTATCACACATGATAGGATTAGATACACTAGGTCAGCAGACTATCACACATAATAGGATTAGATACACTAGGTCAGCAGACAGTATCACACATGATAGGATTAGATACACAGCTTAGCAGACAGTATCACACATGATATGATTAGATACACAGCTCAGCAGACAGTATCACACATGATAAAATTAGATACAGCAGCTCAGCATAAAGTATCACACATGATAGGATCAGATACACAGCTCAGCAGACAGTATCACACATGATAGGATTAGATACACTAGGTCAGCAGACAGTATCACACATGATAGGATTAGATACACTAGGTCAGCAAACAGTATCACACATGATAGGATTAGATACACTAGGTCAGCAGACTATCACACATGATAGGATTAGATACACTAGGTCAGCAGACTATCACACATAATAGGATTAGATACACTAGGTCAGCAGGCAGTATCACACATGATAGGATTAGATACACTAGGTCAGCAGACAGTATCACACATGATAGGGTTAGATACACTAGGTCAGCAGACAGTATAACACATGATAGGATTAGATACACAGTTTAGCAGACAGTATCACACATGATAGGATTAGATACAATGACTTGTTACACTATTTAATTCCATGCATTGAGAGAGAAGTATGCCGGAGCCCGGGCTGTTGCGGGGCACGACTATTAGACGCGGCTTCCGCTTGCTTGGGCTCCTCTGATGGTACTCGATGAATAATGGCTGCACTGATATTTATTGTAATTAGTCTTGTCATGCATTTGACTTCAGTCTCGAGCTTGGTTACGTTTCAGACACAAACATGAACTGCTATTCTGAGCCTGAACTTTTCTTGACGCTCCAAAATTTCTGTAGTGGCTGGTCGAGCTGCCTGGTCTGTGCCAATGTCTGATTATCTTCTCTAGTACTGAGTGGTCGCATGCTAAAGGTACTGTACATGAGCTAAAAACAGCGCCACACCTGTTGGCAGGTTCTGTGTGGTATTGCAGCTTATCTCCATTTCCGTGTACACAACCCATGGACAGGTGTGGCGCTGTTTCTGGAAGAAAGCAGACAGATTTTCTAATCCTCTACACCTTTAAAGTGAAGAAACAAATGAAGTTGGTTATATCACATCTTTAATGTAGTAAGTTTGTCAGACTAAAGCTCATTTGTAGCTGCATCCACCCTCCTATCCAGTTTCATCACCAGTGGCGGATTAAGTGTACCATGGGCCCTGGACTGTTGATACAACTTGGGCCCCCTCCTTCTCCCTTACACGAAATTCAACCCCCCCCAACAGACTGACACAGTACCCGTCAGTGCCACTAACCTGACGGATACAGGGTTTAGCACTAGATACAGCTGCTCTTGTATACAGGATATAAAGCAGCTGTATCGCAAAAAGTAAAAATCATTTTTAATATAAGGTATTTATAAAGTTGTACGAAACACACTGATACACTGTTTTATTAACCCCTAGGCACACCACGATGCAACTGTACGTGCTGGTGGCCATTGTCTTAGCGCACGAGGATGTACAGTTACTAAGCAGTTCCCGGTGCACACTGTGCATCGGGAACCGGGAGGCCAGCTGTCCAAGACAGCTGACACTCCACTGTTGCCGATCAGTGGCCCATTGTCGCTGATTTTGGCAATTAACCCCTTAAATGCGGCGATCGATTGCGATCGCCGAATTTAGGGGGTTTGTAGCACATCGCAGCCCCCATGAAATTGTGGGGGTTGCCGATGGCTTTGATGGCATCTGTAGGCCAGACAACGGACTCCGGGTCTGCCATGTACGGAAGCTTATGAGGACCAGCCTCAGGCTGGTCCTCGTAGACATAATGTGAGAGTGACTGTGACGTCACACTGACAGTTAGAATACATTACACTACTAGGGGATCACAGGGACCTTTATTAGTCTATGGGGCCGTGCAGACAGGTGCAAGATTTTCACGCAGCGTATGTCCGCTGCGTAAAAGTCACGACATGTCCGTTCTTTGAGCGTTTTGTCGAGCATCACGCACCCATTGAAGTCAATGGGTGCGCGAAAACCACGCATGTCACACAGAAGCACTTCCGTGGGACGCGCGTGATTCGCGCAACAGCAGTGAAAAGGATGAATGAAAACAGAACACCACCACGTGCTTTTCTGTTTACAAACATCCAAACTGAGTTTCATAATGATGGCGGCTGCGTGAAAAGCACGCAGCCGTGCATCGTATGCTGATGACACACGGAGCTGTTAAGTGCCTTTTGCGCACGCAAACGCCACATTTTTTGCGTTTCTGCGCAAAAGGCACTTAACAGCTCTGTGTGTCAGCCCCGTATGATGCGCGGCTGCGTGCTTTTCGCGCAGCCGCCATCATTATGACACTCCGTTTGGATGTTTGTAAACAGAAAAGCACGTGGTGCTTTTCTGTTTTCATTCATTCTTTTCACTGCTGTTGCGCGAATCCCGCGCGTCCCACGGAAGTGCTTCCGTGAGACATGCGTGGTTTTCACACACCCATTGACTTCAATTGGTGCATTATGCGCGAAAAACGCTCAAAGAACGGACATGTCGTGACTTTTACGCAGCGGGCTAACGCTGCGTAAAAATCCCGCAACTGTCTGCACGGCCCCATAGACTAATAAAGGTCCGTGCAACGCGCGTGAAAATCACGCGCATTGCACGGACGTATATCCCGTTCATCTGAATAAGCCCTAAGGGTAAGGCCAAACACAATGTTTACAGCTGAAAAATCGGAAGCAGAACGCCTACAAGCATCTGCCCATTGGTTTCAATGGGAAATACGGCGTTCTGTTACGACAGGGCGTTTTTTACGTGGTCGTTTTCCAAAACCGGCACGTAAAAAGACGCCCACCAAAATTAAGTGCACATCACTTCTTGGGACGTGTTTGGAGCCGTTTTTCATTGACTTTATAGAAAACCAGCTCCAAAAACGGCCGTTAAAAAACGCGAGTTTGATAAAAAAATGGCTGAAAATCAGGATCTGGTTTCCCTTTGTTTAGTAAGTATGTGAACATACACTTAGCCTTTTGGTGTGTCCTATAACTTCTGCCAGCTGCAGAATCACACCCAAAATGGCTGCCGGACAATGCTTAGAAATTTGAAGACACCTTTTCCTGGCTTGTGGGAGGGGGGGGGGTGAGATTCCCTCCCATATTTACAGCAGCTGTGAGTCAGATTGCTTTGCCTTATTCACCTTGCTGTAATTCTGGGAAGTGCTCCCTCTGGTGGCCAACATAGGAAAACATGTCAAATTATTATTTAATTATTAATACTTTCCACCATA
The DNA here is from genome assembly GCF_050947455.1 of Rhinoderma darwinii. Taxonomy (NCBI): domain Eukaryota; kingdom Metazoa; phylum Chordata; class Amphibia; order Anura; family Rhinodermatidae; genus Rhinoderma; species Rhinoderma darwinii. The sequence goes on from NC_134687.1 coordinate 628,070,047, forward strand.
TGGAAGAAAAAAAAAATACAGCAAAAAAACGTAAAAAAATCTAATAGAAATAAGTAACGACACTTAAAAAAAAGGTTTAATTTGCGACACATTCCCTTTAACCCCTTAATGACCAGCCTATTTTAGACCTTAATGACCAAGCTATTTTTTACGTTTTTCCATCGTCACATTCCAAGAGCTATAACTTTTTTATTTTTGCGTCGACATAGCTGTATAAGGTCTTGTTTTTTGCGGGACAAGTTGTATTTTTTAATAGCACCATTTTGAGGTACATATTATTTATTGATTAACTTTTATTAACTTTTTTTTGGGGGGGAATAGAAAAAAATCGGAAATTTCGCCACTCTTTTTTGCATCCTAAATCTACGCCGTTTACCGTGTTGTATAAATAAAACAATAACTTTATTCAGCGGGTTGTTATGATTGCAACGATGACAAATTTGTATGGTTTTTGTATGTTTTACTACTTTTACACCGTAAAAACGCTTTTTTTTCAAAATTATTTGTTTTTGTGTCTCCATATTTGAAGAGCCGTAACGTTTTTATTTTTTCGCCGATGCAGTTGTATGAGGGCTTTTTTTTTGCGGGACGACTTGTAGTTTTTATTGGTACCATTTTGGAGTAGATGCGACTTTTTGATCAATTTTTAATCACATTTTTTTAAAGTCAGGATTCACAGAAAACAGCAATTTTTCAGTCGTTTTTTATTTAATTTTTTACGGCGTTCACCGTGCGGGTTAAGTAATGTAATAGCTTTATAGTCGGGGTCGTTACGGACGCGCCGATACCAAATATGTGTAACTTTTTTACTTTATTTTGGTTTTTTAATAGTAAAGCAGTTTGTAAGGGGAAAAAGTGGGTTTTTCATTTTTTTTTCTATTAACTTTATTAAACTTTTTTTTTCACTTTTTTACTAGTCCCACTAGGGGACTTTAATATGTGATTCCCCGATCACTATTATAATACACTGCAATACTTCTGTAATGCAGTGTATTACTGCCTGTCCATTTAAAACGGAGAGGCATCTGCTAGGTCATGCCTGCGGCATGATCTAGCAGGCATTCATTAGAGGCAGACCTGGGGGCCTTTATTAGGCCCCCGGCTGCCATCGGAGACACTGACACTCGGCGATCTTATCGCTGGGTGTCAGTGGGATAAGAGGGAGCTCCCTCCCTCTCTCCAAAACCACTCAGATGCGGTGCTCGCTATTGAGCACCGCATCTGAGGGGTTAAATGGGTGAGATCGATACTAATATCGATCTCACCCGGCAGAGCAGGGACGCCCCCAGCCCTCAGCTGCCTCTGGCAGCTGAGAGCAGGGAGATTTGACAGCTCCCTGCTCGGTTTACTTATTCCGATGCCGCAACGTAAAAAGTCTATGGCATCGGAATAAGGCCCGTTAGTGGCCGACGTAAAAACACTATGGGCCGGTCACTAACGGGTTAATCTAAAGGGGGCCCGTAAAAGAGGACCTGCGACAGAGGTGTTAGCCAGGCCAGTTAGCCCTAAAAGTCTAGGAATATAAAACACATTGTGTGCTGGCATTGTCAAGGCCTGGGCTATATGGCTGCCAATTGTTCCATAGTGGATGAGGCTATGGAGTGTGATAGTGGGTGGAGACCATCGCTGTTTGCTACTCTGCCTTGTTCTGTCCAAACACAGAGCGACAAACTTGCCAGTTGATGATAGAGGGACACTCTGTGGAGGATCTGTTAGACTCTGGTAGTCTGGTGACTCTTGTCCATTCCGGTTTGGTGGACACCCGAAAACTGCAAAACAGGCGGATGAGAGTGGTCTGCATACATGGAGATAGAAAGGATTATCCCACTGCTGTGGTGTCTTTTGAAACTCCATGTGGAAATGTAACCCATGAAGTAGGGGTTGTAAAAGCATTAATGCATAATACAATCGTGGGATGTGACTTTCCTTTGTTTTGGCAAATGTGGGAAAGGATTGAAAAATGTTTGACCAATATGAATGTGAATGTGGTTGAGCCTATCCCAGTAGGAGAGCCTGACAAGGAGATGTTGAGGAAGACCCTGCTGAAATTGGTCTCCCTGACTTGCCAGTCTCCAGAGATAACTTTGGCACTGCTCAACTCAGAGACCCTACATTAACCCATTCCAGGGAAAATGTAATAAATGGGGTACCCCAAGACCCCGGGGCTGAGAAAATATTTCCCCATTTTGCCCTGGAAAGGGACCTACTATATAGAGTCAGTGAAGTAGGGGCCCAAGTGGTAGAACAATTGGTAGTGCCTAAGACTCATCGCCAAAATGTGTTAGATCTAGCTCACTCACATGTGCTAGGGGGACATCTGGCCTATGACAAAACAAAAGACCGTATCTTGCAAAGGTTTTATTGGCCAGGGGTACATGAAGAGGTAAAAAGATATTGTGAATCCTGCCAACAGTGTCAATTACATAACCCTGTAGCAAATTTTAAGAGCCCTTTCGTGCCTCTACCGATTATTGAAACCCCCTTTGAGAGGATTGCAATGGATCTGGTAGGACCTCTGGTGAAGTCCGCCCGGGGACACCAGCATATTCTGGTGATCCTTGATTATGCTACCCACTATTCAGAGGCTATCCCACTAAGGAAGGTGTCCGATAAGACCATTGCCAAAGAGTTGTTCTCTATGTTTACCTGGACAGGGATTCCCAAAGAGATACTCACAGACCAAGGGACAGCCTTCATGTCAAAAGTTACAAAAGAGTTATGTAAATTGTTGAAAATCACGCACTTGCGTACTTGCTTAGAAAAGTGGTGGCCCAGGATGGAAAGGACTGGGATTGTCTTTTACTTTACCTTATGTTTGCTGCCCGGGAGGCACCCCAAGCGTCTACAGGGTTTTCCCCTTTCGAGTTAGTTTATGGCAGACACCCCCGTGGTCTGTTAGATATTGCCAAAGAGACTTGGGAGCATGAACCTACCCCATGCAAAAGTGTGATTGAACACATTGCGCAGATGCAGGACCGGATCAAAAAAGTAATGCCCCTGGTAAGGGAACTCAGCAGGCCCAGTAGAGTCAGTCCCGGGTTTATAATAGGGCCGCTAAGATAAGGAGCTTCAGCCCTGGGGACAGGGTCTTGATACTAGTCCCCACCGTGGAAAGTAAATTCCTGGCAAAATGGCAAGGGCCTTATGCAATTGTAGAGAAGGTGAGAGAGGTAAATTATCGGGTGCATCAACCAGATAAACACAAACCCTACCAAATTTATCATGTTAATTAATTAAATCATGGAAGGACCGTGAAGTGTTGGTGGCCACCAACAGTATGGATAAAGTGATTCAGGTCTCTGGGATACCAGAGGTAAAAATTCCAAAAACCCTGTCAGGTTCTCAAATCCAAGAGGCCAGGGAGTTTGTACAGAGCAACAGAGATGTATTTTCTGAGCTACCCGGTCAAACTAAAGTAATTAAGCATGATATAATAACCGAACCAGGTGTCAGGGTAAACCAAAAGCCTTACAGGATGCCCGAGGCTAGACGTAAGGCAATAGCCGAAGAAGTGCAAATGAAGCTAAAACTGGCAGTGATAGAGGAGTCACATAGTGATTGGTCCAATACGATAGTCTTAATCCCAAAACCTGACGGCAGCTTACGCTTTTGTAATGACTACAGGAAGCTGAATGCTGAATCCAAGTTTGATGCTTATCCAATGCCACGGGTGGATGAGCTAACGGATAGGCTGGGTAATGCCAGGTATTTCACAATCTTAGACCTTACCAAAGGCTACTGGAAAGTGCCATTGACCGATTTGGCCAAAGAAAAAACAGCCTTTAGCACCTCTGAGGGACACTTTCACTATGTGGTCCTTCCCTTTGGTCTGCATGGGGCTCCATGTATATATATATATATACATACACACAGCACCAGAACCAAGCTCAGTACATAAATACAGCACCAGAACCAAGCTCAGTACATATATAGAGCACCAGAACCAAGCTCAGTACATATATTCAACCCCAGAACCAAGCTCAGTACAAATATACAACACCAGAACCAAGCTCAGAACATATATAGAGCACAAGAACCAAGTTCAGTACATATATTTAGCCCCAGAACTAACCTCAGTACATAAATACAGCACCAGAACAAAGCTCAGTTCATAAATTCAACAGCCAGAACCAAGCTCTGACATATATACAGCACAAGAACCAAGCTCACTACATAAATACAACACCAGCACAAATACAGCTCAATTTAGTGAAACCCCTGCCCTATACGTGTAAAACTACAGCTCCCAGCATGACCCGAACAATGGTAAGGATATGCTGGGAGTTGCTGTTCCCCCCCAAAAAATATCATACCACCCATCATCTCACTGCAGATCATACAGTGACTACAGTACTGATTAGAGGTAGAATAAACATTTACATTAAGTGACTCACTGGTGACTTTATCTCAAATTCTGGTTGTTCTTTTTCTCTTTTCTTCTCCATCCGGTCCAGATCTCTATGATGACTTCTCCCGGCCACGACCCATTTCTGCAGTTTGCCGCTCAGATGTCTTCAGCTTCTCACTTTTCAAATTTCTGCACCTATAAACAAAGATAAAATTCTCATAGTGCCTCACACTACGTCCCTAAACATAATAGTTCCCTACACCATACAATGTGTCCCTGATTATAATAGCACCATACACTATGTCCCTGATTATAATAGCACAATACACTGCACCTCTAATTATAATAGCACTATGCACTGTGTCCCTGATCATAATAGCACCATACACTGTGTCCCTGATTATAATAGCACCATACACTGTGTCCCCGAATATAATAGTACCATACACTGCATCCCTGATTATAATAGCACCATACACTGTGCCCCTGATTATAATAGTACTATATACTATGTCTCTGATTATAATAGCACAATACACTGCACCTCTAATTATAATAGCACTATGCACTGTGTCCCTGATCATAATAGCACCATTCACTGTGTCCCTGATTATAATAGCACCTTTCCCTGTGTCCCTAATTATAATAGCACCATACACTGTGCCCCCCCCCACACACACACACACACACACACAGTTCTCCCTGTAGATAGTGCCCCCATAGAGCCACCTATACACCGTGTTCCAAATTATTATGCACATTGGATTTAAGTGTCATAAACATTTAATTATTCGTTTTTCAATTAAACTCATGGATGGTATTGTGTCTTAGGGCTCTTTGGATCATTGTAATCAATCTCAGACACCTGTAATAATTAGTTTGCCAGGTGTGCCCAATCAAAGGAAAACTACTTAAGAAGGACGTTCCACATTATTAAGCAGACCACAGGTTTCAAGCAATAAGGGAAAGAAAAAGGATCTCTATGCTGCCGAAAAGCGTGAAATAGTGCAATACCTTGGACAAGGTATGAAAACATTGAATATTTCAAGAAAACTTAAGTGTGATCATCGTACTGTGAAAAGATTTGTGGCCGATACAGAGCACAGACGGGTTCGTTCATATAAAGGCATAATGAGGAAGCTTTCTGCCAGACAAATTAATAGGATTAGGAGAGCAGCTGCTTAAATGCCATTGCAAAGCAGCAAACAGGTATTTGAAGCCGCTGGTGCCTCTGGAGTCCCGCAAACCTCAAGGTGTAGGATCCTCCAGAGGTTTGCAAGTGTGCATAAAGCTATTATTCGGCCACCCCTAAACAATGCTCACAAGCAGAAACGGTTGCTGTGGGCTCAGAAATATATGAAGACTAATTTTCAAACCGTTTTGTTTACTGATGAGTGCCATGCAACCCTGGATGGTCCAGATGGATGGAGTAGTGGATGGTTGGTGAATGGCCACCATGTCCCAACAAGGCTGCGACGTCAGCAACGAGGTGGCGGAGTCATGTTTTGGGCTGGAATCATTGGGAGAGAGCTGGTAGGCCCCTTTAGGGTCCCTGATGGTGTGAAAATGACCTCTGCAAAGTATGTAGAGTTTATGACTGACCACTTTCTTCCGTGGTACAAAAAGAAGAACCGTACCTTCCCTAGAAAAATTATCTTCATGCATGACAATGCACTATCTCATACTGCAAAGAATACCTCTGTGTCATTGGCTGCTATGGGCATAAAAGGAGAGAAACTCATGGTGTGGCCCCCATGTTCCCCCGACCTCAACCCTATTGAGAACCTTTGGAGCATCCTCAATCAAAATATCTATGAGGGTGGGAGGCTATTCACATCAAAACAGAAGCTCTGGGAGGCTATTCTGACATCCTGCAAAGATATTGTAATGGTGGGGGTAAGGAAACAGACAAGTGAGCCCTAATCTACCCGCCACTCTGTCCCTGCCTACTTGCAACGACCAGTCCTAGGCGACGGGGTACAACTGGGCGACGGTCCCTACGCTCAATAAGTACACGACAGACAAACAGACAAGGGTACACAAGCAAGGGAAAAGGGGCAGTTGCCAACGGCAACACCGTGAGCAACAAGAGTGGTGAACGAGCCGAGTCAAACCAGGAGTGTACGAGGTACCAAACGCAGAGCAGGAGAGTAGTGAACAAGTCGAGTCAAACCAGGAGTGTACGAGGTACCAAACGCAGAGCAGGAGAGTAGTCAGTAAGCCAGGGTCAATATGAAGCAGGGTCAAATGGTACAAGAAGCTGCAGCAGAGCCGGGAAACAAAACGAGAAGAATCACAAGCAAGGAGGAACAGGAAAGGCAGGTATAAATAGACAGAGGGCGGGAGCTAGCTCCGTCTGGCCAGGCTGTGATAGGCTCTCCCACTCCTAAGCCTGCCATCCTGAGTGGATGAAGATGGAGTCAGTCTCACAGACATAGAAGCAGGTGCAGACTGATTACCTATGGGCGTAGACACAGAAGCTGAGCCTGGCAGATCCTTAACAGATATTCAAGCAGAAACTGTCCAAATACTCACAAATTCAATGGATGCAAGAATTGTGAAGGTGATATCAAAGAAGGGGTCCTATGTTAACATGTAACTTGGCCTGTTAAGTTTTTTTTGATTGAAAGAGCTTTTGATTTCTGTAAATATGACTTCCTGTTGCTGCAAATTCAACAAATGACCATTTTAGTTCTCTTTACAACCTTTAAAATGTTTTGATCTCTGTTGTGCATAATAATGTGAAACAGTGCATTTTTAGTTTTTTACTTAAAAAAAAAAATCTGTTATCATTAGGAGATTTGTTCAATAAAATTTGCATTATACTCCAACGGTTGATGGCTTGAAGATTATACTGACTCTCATTTGCATCGACTATTTAGGAAAATCAGCGAAAAATAACATTTGCATAATAATTTGGAATGCGGTGTAGATAGCGCTCTACATATAGCACCCCCTGCATATAATGCCCTACATATATTCCCCCTGTAGATTGTGTCCCACATAAAACCTCCCCTGTAGTTTATGCCCCAGATATAGCCCCCCTGTAGATAGCGATCTACATATAGCTCCCCTTGTTTATAGTGCCCCACATATAGCCGCCCTGTAGATAGCGCTCTACATATAGCCCCCTGTAGATAGCGCTCTACATATAGCGCCCCCTGTATATAGTGCCCTACATATAGTCCCCCTGTAGATTGTGCCCCACATATAGCTCCCCCCTCCTGTAGCTAATGCCACTCACACTTTTAAGTGAACAAAAATAAACTTTACATACTCACCGTGATCCTGTTCCCGCGCCGTCCTGCGTCAATGCAGGCCTGCTCTCTTCTCAGCAGGTCTGCTGGGGCTGAATGACGCATGCGGCACAATGACTTTTGCATCGTTGAAAGGCGCTGATTGGCAGGGCAGAATGACTTGCCCCTTCAATCAGCGCCTTTCAACAATGGAAGGTGTCGTTGAAAGGTGCTGATTGGCGGGACAACGCATTCTGCCCTGACAATAAGCATCATTATAAGGCGCTGAATGCTCGGGCATGGAACGTACCTTGCCATTCAGCGCTTATGCATGTAATTGTACCTTTGTTCTATAGACGCAGGTAAAATTAGTGCAGGAGGGGGTGGCGGCGGCTGGTTTCAGTTGCGACGCCGCCCCCTCAGAGAGGCAGCAGGCCGGACGATATGGCCCTGCCCTCCCCATAAGCGGCGCTAGCACACTGCAAGGCTGATTTTTTTAAATGATGTGCGTTTCGGGCGGCATTTTCCTTTCATATAATGTCATGAAATACGGAATTTTGGTCAGTGGTCATGTGACTATTTGCTGTAACTTCAGCTGTGTAGGAGTAGATCAGTAGAAAATTACCTAAGAGATCGGAGCTCACGGATTATAAGTGACATTTGGCTGCCAGTATTGTATATGTATCGCCGCTCCGAAATGTACAAATATTTCCATCGTGAAATGACATAATTGCTTAGAAAATGGGTTTTATTATCCAGAGAACAAGGTGAAGGTTTTGTTCCATCTGTTATGATGACAATTATGTGAAAATCTGTCTAATAACGGCAGAGTTAACAGGTCAGGGACAGTCCCATCACTTCTCTATGGAGGATTTCTAGCGCTGATAGTGGGTAAAGGCCGGGACAATATACAGATTGACGGATCATACAGGAAGGTCTTGAGAATGTACTTAAAAAATGTCAGCCAGTGGGTGATTTGAATAACTCTTTTTTTTTTTTTTATATTCCAGAGTAGAAGAAATTTACTGATTTATCATCTGTACAATATTTTTTTTGTCCGGGAAATGATATGGTGCCAGTGGCGGATTAAGAAGACCATGGGCCCTGGGCTGTTACCCAAACTTGGGCCCCCCTTCTCCACCACCACCCTGCCGCGCCGTAACTATTGCTAACACTACCTAAACACTAGTACACAAAGTAGGCACATTATGCACAAAGTAGGCACATTATGCACAAAGTACCACATTATGCACAAAGTACGCACATTATGCACAAAGTACGCACATTATGCACAAAGTAGGCACATTATGCACAAAGTATGCACAGTACACAAAGTACCACATTATGCACAAAGTACGCACATTATGCACAAAGTACACAAAGTAGGCACATTATGCACAAAGTACACAAAGTAGGCACATTATGCACAAAGTACGCACATTATGCACAAAGTACACAAAGTAGGCACATTATGCACAAAGTACGCACAGTACACAAAGTACCACATTATGCACAAAGTACGCACATTATGCACAAAGTACGCACAAAGTACGCACAGTACACACATTATGCACAAAGTACGCACAGTACACAAAGTACCACATTATGCATAAAGTACGCACATTATGCACAAAGTACCACATTATGCATAAAGTACGCACATTATGCACAAAGTAGGCACATTATGCACAAAGTACGCACATTATGCACAAAGTAGGCACATTATGCACAAAGTATGCACAGTACACAAAGTACCACATTATGCATAAAGTACGCACATTATGCACAAAGTACCACATTATGCACAAAGTACGCACATTATGCACAAAGTAGGCACATTATGCACAAAGTATGCACAGTACACAAAGTACGCACAAAGTACGCACATTATGCACAAAGTACGCACAGTACACACATTATGCACAAAGTACGCACAGTACAAAGTACGCACATTATGCACAAAGTACGCACAGTACACAAAGTACACACATTATGCACAAAGTACACAAAGTAGGCACATTATACACAAAGTATGTATAGTACACAAAGTACACACGAGTATGCACATTATACACAAAGTAGGCACATTATACACAAAGTATGTATAGTACACAAAGTACACACGAGTATGCACATTATACACAAAGTAGGCACATTATACACGAGTATGCACATTATACACAAAGTACACCTTGTAAACACATGAATATGAACATTAAACACATGAATATGGACATTAAACATACATTAATATGGATATTAAACATACATGAATATGGACATTAAACACACATGCACTTACCTTTTATGTCTTCACTGCAGCTCTTCTGCTCACAGCACGACACAGAGCCCGCCGACAGTCTCCCCTCCCCCATGTCCCGACAGCTAGCAGCAGAGGAGAGATGTTTAGAGCAGGGAAGGGGGGCTGGAGGGGGAGCTTCTAAAGCAGCACAGACCACGGCTGCTAAGTAGAAGCGAAGCTCCCCTCGCCTGACAGGTGCGGTCCTGGCACCGGGGCTCCCTCCGGTGCTAGCGACGCCACTGGGCATGAAGGGGTTCGGGCGGTCATAGGCCCCCTGGGAGCCTTGGGCCCCCCGGCAGCCTTGGGCCCCGGGCGACCGCCCGAAACGCCCTAATGATAATCCGCCACTGTATGGTGCGACAATTATCCACCCCCATTTCAAGGACATTGTCCAATAATGTGAATTTTGTGGGTACTGAAGCAAATATTACCTCCTTTTACTTATCACGGGACACCAGGGAATTTACCTCCTCTCCATTCTTCCTACAGGATACCATCAAATGTAATGTCTCTCCTCACGCCTCACTATACACTGTTGAATTTCCCCCTTCCACTTTCCTCAGGAAACCAGGGAATTCGATCTCTTCTCTACTTCTCACAGAACATCTGAGAATTTTCCCCCTTCCCTTGAAATACCAGAAAATTCCCCCACTCTACTCCCTACAGTACATCAGTGAATTAATCCCACTCTCTACTCCCTAATGGACACCAGGGAATTTAACCCTCTCCCATACAGGACATTAATAAATCAACCCCACTCTCTGCTCCCCACTAGACATCAGCAAATATTACCTCCTTTTACTTATCACGGGACACCAGGGAATTTATTACCTCCTCTCTACTCTCCATAGGATATCAGGGAATTTATTCTCCTTCTACTTCCATAGGACACCCGGGAATTTACCCCCTCTTTACATAGGATACCAGGGAATTTATTCTGTTTTTACTTCCACATGACTTCCAGGAATTTACCCACTCTTTACTCTACATAGGATACCACAGAATTTACCCCCTCTTTACGCTACATAGAAAACCATAGAATTTACCCACCTCTACTCTACATAGGACACCAGGGAATTTACCCCCTCTACTCTACATTGGACACCAGGAAATGTATTCTCCTTTAACTTCCACAGCACACCCAGGAATTTACCCCCTCTCCACTCTACATAAGATACCACAGAATTTATCCCCTCTCTACTCTAACCAGAGAATTTACTCTTCTCTACTCTACGTAGGATACCAGGGAATTTACTTATCTGTACTTTCCACAGGACACCCAGGCATTTACCCCTTCTTTACTCGACATAAGATTCCAGGGAATGTATTCTCCTTTTACTTCCGCAGGACACCCGGGAATTTATCCCCTCTTTATTCTACATAGGATACCACGGAATTTACCCCCTCTCTACTCTACATAGAAGTAAATACCAGAGTATTTACTCGTCTATGTAGGACACCAGGGAATTTACTTCTCTGTACTTTCCACAGGACACGTGGGAATTTACCCAGTCTTTACTCTACATAGGACACCTGGGAATTTACTCCTTTCTACTCTACATAAGACACCAGGAAATTTACACACTCTCTACTCTACGTAGAACACCAGGGAATTCACTTCTCTGTACTCTCTGCAGGATACCAGAGAATTAACTCTTCTCCACTCTACATAGAACACCAGAGAATTTACTCATCTCTACTCTACATAGGACATCAAAGAATTTACTCCTCTCTACTCTACATAGGACATCAGAGAATTTACTTCTCTCTACTCTACGTAGAAGACCAGGGAATTCACTTCTCTGTACTCTCTGCAGGATACCAGGGAATCTACCCCTTCTCCACTCTACATAGGACACCAGAGAATTTACTCCTCTCTACTCTACATAGGACATCAGAGAATTTACTCCTCTCTACTCTGCATAGGACACTAAGGAATTTACCCACTCACTACTCTACATAGGACACCAGGGGATTTACTGTCTCTCTACTCTACGTAGGATACCAGGGAATTTACTTGTCTGTACTCTCCATGGGACACCAGGGAATTTATCCCTTCTCTACTCTACATAGATACCAGGGAATTTACCCTCTCTCTACTCTACATAGGACACCAGGGAATTGACTCTTTCTTTACTCTACATAGATACCGGGAAATTTATTCCTCTCTACTCTACATAGGGCATCAGGGAATTTAGTCCTTGCTACTCTCCACAGGTCACATAGGATACAAGGGGATTTACTCATCTTCTACTTTATAACTAGATACCTGGGAATTTACCCTCTCTATACTCTCCATAGGATACCAGGGAATTTACCCCTCCTCTACTTCTTACAGGAAAACAGGAATTTTTTGACCTATTAAATAACTTAACTAAATCTTTCATTCTTTGCTTCGCTGAGTTCTGAAAAGATCTGAACCCGCTTCAAATAATATTCACAGCAGAGGAACCGTAAATGCGGCAGATTATAATGACCCCGGTTCTGTTGAGTGCTAATTGCAGAGCACATTAAAATTCCTCTGTAAGAAAGGGCGATAATGAACACGTCAAGAATCGTTCTTCACCGCTCTTGAACAGGAACCCCTTAGTTACACACCCCATGATTTCCATACTATAATAACCAGCGCATATCAATGAGGACTCAAGGAGCTGGCTGAACGTCCTTCTGGGAAGAGATGGTTTTGTTTGTCTTCTACACAGACATTGTCCTGTTTATTCGTCTCTCATTAAAGCTTCGCATTCTAATTACACATTTCTTAGATGTACAGTATTAATTAGGAGCCGCTGACTACACTCACTGTCTGACTTTGAACAATGTAAAGATGGGAGCAGTGAGGTTCATCAGACTTCCTTCATGAAATTGCTCCTGATAGCACCTGCGATACAATGTATTCATTTACTTTTTTGTCCTTTAGTAGATCGAATGTTTTTGGCTGATTAAAGTGGAACAGTCACAGGCGACCACTTTGTAAATTTTGTCAATGTTCCAGAGAAAAAACATTGTAAATAGGAAGGACTCTCATCATTGCTGGGTTCTTGTAAATTTTAAATTAGGACCCTGAGACCTACACACCTAAGCGTTTGAAATGGACCATAGTGATAGCTGCGGAACCTTAAGATTTTTTTAAAGTAAAAGAAAAAAATAATGATTCTTTCCCTTACCAAACACTTCTCATCCCTTCCTAACTTGATACATGTGGTGAACTCCTTCTCCGTGGTCTCAGGCTTTAGGGTATGATCACATGGAGGAAATTTTGCCACGAAATTTGCCTCCCATTCTTTCAATGATTTTTTCAGCTAGCGGGGAAAAAGAAGCGTCCTGCTCGATCTTCGGGCAGATTCTGCCCCCGAAACTCCCATTGATGTCAATGGGAGGGAGGAATATTCCTTACGATGGCAGGCATAGTTCCGTGGCAGATTTTGCGGCGGGACCAGCCACGCAAAATCCGCCATGTGTCCAGAGCCTTATACTATAAAATTCTTCCACATTCACAAAAACATATAGATCTAAATTTTGGGTTCCAAACTAAGAAACAGTTTTTGTCTTACTTAGGTGTATCGAATTACGCCTGAAAAAACTATTCCATTACGCCTACAAACATCTGCCCATTGCTTGCAATGGGTTTCACGGTGTTCTGTTCCCACGAGGTGTAATTTTACATGTCGCTGTCAAAATACGACATGTAAAAGCACGCCCGCGAAAAAGAAGTGCATGTCACTTCTTGGGACGTTTTTGGAGCCGTTTTTCATTGACTCCATTGCTACAAAAACTTCTGAAAATCAGGAGCTGTTTTCGCCTGAAAACAGCTCCGTATTTTCAGACGTTTTTGGTCACTGTGTGTGAACATACCCTTACCCATTCCCTTGATACCCTGTACAAAAAATTGTTATGCTCCTATGTTTAAATCTATACGTGAAGATCTCCTTAAATGGGACAAATTACCACTGTCTTGGATGGGTAGAATTCACACTATTAATATGGTTACCTTTCCCCGACTCCTATATTTATTTAGATCCCTTCCTATCCCTGTTCCACTCAAGGATTTACAGGCCTTTCAAAGGGACATCTTTCGGTTTCGGTAAGAAGCCACGGATTTCAAGGAGCACTATGTATTTCCATAAACGAGCAGGGGGTTTATCTGTCCCGAACCTTGTCACATATTACAAAGTTGCTAGAGTAGACCAGTTCCTATTACCACGACTCCCACCTTCTTAAGCGCCTCTGTGGGTCTCCTTTGAATCTGACTTATTTGCTCCTTTTTCTTGGGAAACCTTGATTTGGATGCCCTCAAAGTTACCTAATGCTTTGAGAAATCTATCCATTTTGTCCCATTTCTCCTTGTACTTCTGGTGAACAGTGCGCTTCAAACAAGGTTTACAATCCAGCATTTCCCCGGCCACCCCTATATATGGTAATCCAATGTTCCCTCCGGGGATGGTTAAGACTACATATAGCTGGTGGCTCACACAAAAAATCACTAAGATCCATGATTTTCTACTACAAGGTAGACTGATGCCCAATTTATTTCTGCTTCCATCCACCATCTTCAGAAGATATTGCCATAAACCAGATTTTCTCTTTCCTATAATCATCGATCCCATCTAATGACATAGTGACTATGGAAAGGTTCATTATCTATTCCCCTTCCAGACCAGGATTCCTTTCCACTTTGTATGGCTTGCTTAATGCCACAATTGGAGGAGGACATGGTTTCTAGCCTTTCTACTGATATGTGCCAACAGCGTTGTGAAACTATCAGCAAGGGTCGCTGGCAGTTTTCCTTAGCTGAGACCTCAATCTACATAGAACCTACTTGGTTCCTGTTTGCTTGCACTCTATGTATCCTGATGTCTCCCCCTGTTATTTCAGGGGATGCAATGCTGAAGGGACTATGTATCATATATGGTGGTTGTGCCCGTAAGTAGCAACCCTTCGGGCTCGAATATGTACATTAATTTCTGATATTTGCCAGCTTATGGTACCTATTTGGTTATCCATTTGCCTATTGGGAGAAACAAAACGCTTAGGATGCCTTTTGCTAAATTAATATTTTTAGCCCATCGGGCCTTTGTTTCCCATTTCCTTCCCTTTCCTTTCCTTTTATCTTCTAACTCCATTCCCCACTATGTGGGGTTTGATGCTGTATTATTGCAGTATTACATTCTGTTTTTAGATTTTTTATAATTCCAATAAATACCTTTTGAAACTTAAAAAGACTAATGGATTTGACCCCTAGAGATGACTGCTGGCTGTCAAAATTGTTTTAAACTAAGCATGGAGTATTGTTGTTCCATAGCACAGAGCCCACAAACATATTTTAAAATATACGTTTTTTTAAATTATTTTTGTGGTTATCCATCTAAAAATGTATTGAAATATTTAAGTTTTCGCACTGACCACTAGAGCAGTCGCAATAGGCAAAATAAGTGATTCTGTAGCGTACATGTACAGGGTCAGAAGTGTTATCTCATTATGATTAGAGGGTGGAGTAAGCAGAGTCATCTCAGTATCTGTCACGGTGCGGGGTGTGGACGCACTGATGCCGTACCACGTAGCGGGATGGCAGCTGGCCAAACAGGTAAGTATACAGTTCAATTAGTTCAGCGAGGGTACCTGAGGCAATCGTAGGCAGTAGCGAGGCAGGCACGTCCAGGACAAGGCGGTGGGAAGTCGTCAGGTGAGGCGTAGCAGATCAGCGTAGGCTGTAGCACAGCACGGCAAATAGCACAGCACGGCAATATCACTAGGTAGCACGGAAACAGGATATGGGATACGGGATACAGGTGCAAGGTACACTGGGAAGCTGGAAGACACTGGGAGACCATAAGCACGACAAACAATGGGTAACGAACAACGCTCTGGCAAAGAGCAAGGGGGCAGAGTCTTTTTTATAGCCCAGGGTATCCTGGGCCAGATTGCAGAGTTACTGCAAAAATGTGCGCACTGGCCCTTTAAGGCCGTGCACGCGCGGGCGCGAGTGCCCGCCGGAGACACTCAGAATCCGGAAGTGAGTGCCGGCGCCTGACAGGGGGACGACGCTGCAATGAGGTAAGCTGTCTATGGCCACGGCCGTCGAGGTTAACAACCAAACGACGGACCGTGGCCATAGACGTTACAGTATAATTTAGATAATTATTATAATGAGATAATTATTAGACAATTCTCATTAACCCCTTCACGACGGCCTTATGGCTATATAGATTCCAACTGCCGATGCCCCTTGCAGTTGTCACATATATAAACGTTGGCAGGCTGGAACGAGGTTTAATGAGTGCAGTGCTGCTTCAGTGTGAGCAGCGCTGCACTCTCATATCTGCCGGTGCTTTAATAGCTCCGGAATTACCCCCCCTGTAGATAGCACCACACACACAACCCCCTGTAGTTAGCGCAAAACCCCAAGTAGATAGCGCCATGCCCGACCATTCAGCACCTTACAATGACGCTGATTGGCGGGGCAAAATGATCCCGTTCCCACGCTGTCCAGTGGCAATGCAGAACTGCTCTTTTCTGAGTAGGTTTGCTGGGGCTTAACGACGCAAGCTGCGCGATCATGTCATCGCGCCGCTAGCATCGTTGAAAGGCGCTGATTGGCAGGGCAGAATAACTTGCCCCGCCAACCAGCGCCTTTCAATGACGCTAGCGGCGCGATGTTGTCATCGCTCCGCTTCCATTGTTAAAAGGCGCTGATTGACGGGGCAAGTTAAGCCCCAGCAGACCTGCTCAGAAAAGAGCAGTCCTGCATTGCCACCGGACGGCATGGGAATGGGATCATGTGAGTATGTAAAGTTTTTTTGTTTTTTTTCTAATAAAACTGTGAGCAGCATTATCTACCAGGGGGCTCTATGTGGAGATGTGGAGTACTATATACAGGGGGAGCTATATGTTGGGCATTCCCTACAGGGTGGGCTATATGTGGGACACTATATAAAGGGGTGGGCTATATGTGGAGCACTAATTATGGGGGGGAGCTATTTGTAGGGCACTATCTACAGGGGTGGGGTATATGTGGGACGCTATATACACGGGTGGTTTGCCTGTGGGAGACTATCTACAGGGGTCTATATGTAGGGCACTGTCTACAGGGTTGGGCTATATGTGGGACACTATATACAGGGGTGGATTACCTGTGGGGGACTATCTACAGTGGGTCTATATGTAGGGCACTGTCTACAGGTGTGGGCTATATGTGGGACACTATATACTGGGGTCGGCTATATGTGGGGCACTATCTACAAGGGGTATATATGTAAGGCACTGTCTAAAGGGGTGGGCTATATGTGGGACACTATATACTGGGGTGGGCTATATGTGGGGCACTATCTACAGGGGGTCTATATGTAAGGCACTGCCTACAGGGGTGGGCTATATGTGGGACACTATATACAGGGGGAGCTATATGTGAGGCACTATATACAGGGGTGGGCTATATGTGGGGCAGCAAGGTGGCTCAGTGGTTAGCACTATTGCCTTGCAGCTCTGGAGTCTATATGTGGGCACTATCTACAGGGGGCTGTATGTGGGGCACTATCTACAGTGGCTCTATTGTGGTCACTATCTACAGGGGGCTATGGGGGCACTATCTACAAGGGGCACGGTGTGTGTGTGTGTGTGTGTGTGTGTGTGTATGTGTGTGTGTGTGTGTGTATGGGGGGCACAGTGTATGGTACTATTATAATCAGGGAAACAGTTTATAGTGCTATTATAATTAGAGGTGCAGTGTATGGTGCTATTATAATCAGGGACGCAGTGTATGGTGCTATTATAATCAGGGACACAGTGTATGGTGCTATTATAATCAGGGACACAGTTAATGGTGCTATTATAATTAGAAGTGCAGTATATGGAAGTATTATATTTAGGGGTGTTGAGAATTTTATCTTCGTTTATAGGTGCAGAAATGTTTTAAAAGTGTGAAGCTGAAGACTTCTGAGGGGAAACCTGTAGAAATGGGCTGTGGCCGGTCGAAATCATCATCGGAGGGAGAAGAAAAGAGAAAAAGAACTAGAATCCGAGATGTTACCGGTGAGTCACTTAATGTAAATGTTTATTCTGTCTCTAATCAGTACTGTAGTCACTGTTTGATTATGATATGATTTTTTTTTGTGTGAAACAGCATATCCCAGCATATCCTTACCATTGTTCGGGCCATGCTGTCGTTTTACGTCGTACAAACCTATACGGCAGGGGTTGCACTAAATTGAGCTGTATTTGTTCTGGTGCTGTATATATGTACTGAGCCTGTTTCTGGGACTGTATGTATGTACTGAGCTTGGTTCTGGTGCTGTATTTATGTACTGAGCTTTGTTCTGGTGCTGTATATATGTACTGAGCTTTGTTCTGGTGCTGTATTTATGCACTGAGCTTTGTTCTAGTGTTGTATACATGTATGAGCTTGGCTCTGGTGCTGTATTTATGTATGAGCTTGGTTCTGTTGCTGTGTATATAGATATTGAGCTTAGTTCTGGTGCTGTATTTATGTACTGAGCTTGGTTCTGATGCTGTATATATGTACTAAGCTTTGTTCTGGTGCTGTATTTGTGTACTGAGCTTTGTTCTGGTGCTATATTTATGTACAGAGCTTGGGTCTGGTGCTGTTTTTAAGTACTGTGCTTT
Source organism: Rhinoderma darwinii (assembly GCF_050947455.1). NCBI lineage: Eukaryota > Metazoa > Chordata > Amphibia > Anura > Rhinodermatidae > Rhinoderma > Rhinoderma darwinii. The sequence goes on from NC_134687.1 coordinate 628,088,549, forward strand.
GTTCTAGTGCTGTATATATACTAAGCTTTGTTCTGGTGCTGTATATATGTACTGAACTTTTTTCTGGTGTTCTATATGTGTACTGAGCTTTGTTCTGGGGCTGTATATATCTATTGAGCTTTGTGCTGGTTCTGTATTTATGTACTGAGCTTGGTTCTGGGGCTGTATTTATGTACTAAGCTGGGTTCTGTCGTATATATGTACTGATCTTGTTTCTGGTACTGTATTTATGTACTGGGCTTGGTTCTAGTGCTGTATATATGTCAGAGCTTGTTTCTAGTGTTGTATTTATGTACTGAGCTTTGTTCCGGTGCTGTATATATATGTACTGAACATGGTTCTGGTTCTGTAATTATATATGATATATTTCTAATAACAAAATTACAGGGCAGATGGGATTGTTTTCAATTCATTGTATATTTAATGGGAACCTGTCAGGTAGTTTTAACCCCATGAAACGCTACCATGCGGTAATATATGAACTGACAATATTTCAAATGTATGTTTTTTTCAGATGCAGCAAAATCTATAAAATCCACTTTTAAAACGGCGCACACTATATGCTAATTACTCATTAAAGGATCACGGGGCGGTGCCGCTATCCGGAAGAGTCACATCATCCTGCATCCAAACCCAGCTTTCCATGTTTGATTAACATCCCCCGGCTGATACAACTTTCTCGGATGCACCATTGCCTTGTACTACTTGGGCATGCACCGTGCAGCTAGGTGTACTCTGCCCGGCTTCATCACTGCACCACAGTGCCAGGGGAGTACAAGGCAACGGCGCATCCGCAAGAGTTTGTGGAGGCTGGTAGGGATGTAGAACAGCCAGGGAGATTGAATTTTCGCCTCAGGCAGCAGAAAAGCTAGTATTGGCGCTGAGGCTGCAGGCCACTTTAGGATTGCAGCTTTTAAGGTGCTGGGTAGACTCCCTGCGCAGGCCGGCGTAATGACGTCACTGCATTACGCTTGTCTGCGCATGTGTCCTGACCAGAGCCTGTGCAGGGGGGGGGCTGTGTGGCACTATATACAAGGGGAAGGGGAGCAGGGTGGCACTATATTCAATGGGGGGAGCAGGGTGGCACTATATTCAATGGGGGGAGCCGGGTGGCACTATATACAAGGGGGGGAGCAGGGTAGCCCTTTATACAATGGGGAGCAGGGTGGCACTATATACAAGGGGGGAGCAAGGTGGCACTATATACAAGGGAGGGAGCAGGGTGGCACTATATACAAGGGGGAGCAGGGTGGCACTACATACTAGGGGAGCTTTGTGGCACTATATACAGGGGGCTGTGTGGCACTATGCAGGGGGGCTGTAGAACTTTACACAAGGGGGAGATGGGTGGCACTATATACAAGGGGCTGTGTGGCACTACTAGGGGGGCTGTGTGGCACTCTAATAAGGGGCTGTGTGGCACTATTTACAAGGGGAGGGCTGTGGCTCTATCTAAAAGGGTCTGTGTGTGGTGCAATCTACAAGGGTCTGTGTGTGGCAATATCTACTAAGGGGGGCTGTGTGGCACTATCTACTAAGGGGGGGGCTTTGTGGCACAATATACAAGGAAGGGGGGCTTTGTGGCACTATATACAGGGGGAGCTGTATGGCACTATATACAGGGGGGCTTAATGGCGATATCTACAGGGGTGGCTGTATGGCACTATCTACAAGGGGAGGTGGGACCACTGTCTACAGGGGGGTCTGTATAGCACTGTCTACAGGGGGCTGTATTGCACAATCTACACGGGGCACTATCTATAAGGGGGGCTGCTTCTAGCACCTGGGGGGCCCCAGTCAAAAGTTTGCTATGGGACCCAGTCTTTCCTAGTTACGTCCCAGCTCAGTGTGTCCAAATCGGCTTTTAATTTATGAACATCTTCCATAGACTGATTCTACTGTACATAGCTTGGTGTGATCTGCAAAAATAGAAATAGTGCTATTAATCCCGTCCTCTATATCATTAATAAATAAATGAAATAGACAAGGGAACCCATGAACCGATTCCAAACTGAAACAAACAGAAACCAAAGGTTTCCGTTTACATCACCATTGATTTCAATAGTGACGGATCCAGTGCAAATGGTTTCCGTTTGTCACCATTGTGTAAGGGTTCCGTCTTTCCGCCTAAATTTATACACTATACACACAGATAAGGCTCTGTCACTCCCTGGTCTCTGGGGGAGGAAGTGTGCACCATCACTTCCTGGATATTGGAAAAGTCTAGGAAATTTCTCTGTTAATCAATTCACATTCATTGCAGCTGCCATAAAGCATACACACCCTGCTGCACTGACTATACATACAATACAGGAAGGAAGTTTATACCTCCAACATGGCCGCCGCCAGGGAAGTTTTTAAAAATTAAAACACATATATTTTCTTCTAAAGTTTTCAATCAAATTAATGACCCCAAAATGAAATGCCTGATACATTTCGATTTGCGTTAATTAAAAATAGGCAAAATAAATTTAACTCCTCTTTTCTCTTAAACAAATTCAGAGCTGATAATAGAATGACGATCAGTCCTGAATTTGTTTAAGAGAAAATAGCAGTAAAATTTATTTTGCCTTTTTTTAATTAACTCAAATCGCAATGTATCAGGCATTTCATTTTGTTGTCATTAATTTGATTGAAATCTGTAGAAGAAAATCAATCAGGCCCTATCTGTGTCTCAAATCAGAATCCACAAGTAAAATGTTGTATGATTAGTTATTTACAGCAGTAAAATTATGCTTACATTTGCTACTCAGTATAGACTGTGGATGCAGCATTTAATTAACCTTAGCCGCAGCTGCCTGACACTGAGTGCTCTATTTCAGCTTATTGTTATCTTAGTGCAATCTTCATAGATAAAGACTATAGATGTGTATTCTAATGATCCATACTTCCCACAGGATACCAAGAAATGTAATATCTAGCCTAATTTTTTTTTTTTAAATATTTGCATTTTGAACAAGTTTCCTATTCTACAAATTCCCTAAGGCCGGCACACTTGCAGGTTGTGGTTTCCAATCTACAGCTCCTTAAGGACCGTACATAAACATTATTAGTGTATTTTGATAGATCGCCCACTGTAATAAATTCTTACTGCTGCAGACAAAGAGCCTCCTAGGACCAAAGGCCGCGACATAAGAGGAAATATTGGTGGGTGAATAAACGACAAATGAATAGATTTCTGGCTCATTGTTTTCTAGGAAAGCCCCTTTAACCCCTTCAGGACAGCCTGTTTTGGCCTTGTGGACACAGCCGATTTTTTTCAAATCTGACATTTGTCACTTTATGTGGTAATAACTTGGGAATGCCTTTACCTATCCAAGCATTTCTGAGATTGTTTTCTCAGGACATATTGTACTTTATGTCAGTGGAAAAATTTGGTCCATAAATTCAGTATTCATTTGTGAAAATCATCAAAATTCAGAGAAAATGTGCAAAAATTTGCATTTTTCTAAATTTGAATCTATCTGCTTGTAAAACAGATAGTAATACCACACAAAATAGTTACTAATTAACATTTCCCATATGTTTACTTTATGTTGGCATCATTCTTTGAACATCATTTTATTTTTCCAGGACGTTACAAGGCTTAGAACCTTACCAGCAATTTCTCACATTTTGAGGAAAATTTCCAAAACCTACTTTTTTTGTAAAAGTTCAGTTCTGGAGTGGCTTTAAGGGCCATATACAGTATATTAGAAAGTCTCATAAATCACCCAATTTTAAAAACTGCACCCTCAAAGTTTTCAAAACAGCATTTAGAAAGTTTCTTAACCCCTTAGGTGTTTTCCAGGAATTACACCAAAGTGGAGTAGAAATGTAAAGATTTCATTTTTAAATTTTTTTCGAAAATCCATTTCAATAATTTTTTTTCTGTAACACTAAAGGTTTTACCAGAGAAACGCAACTCAATATTTATTGCAACCTATTTGTACATCCAGGGAAAATATATTTTGCCTATAATATTAGTCAGTCATGTTTCAAAAGAGATTAAAGTACAACTAAGTAGAGACTTGGTGCATTGACCTATTAAATTATACATATAACCTATACATGAGGTTAATTAACACTAAATATTTTTAGAAAAATACAAAAATATACTTTATTGTTACATATATTGAACAAACAGATTAAAACTGAATCATACAGTGCAATACCAAGGTGTCTGTCAGGGCAAGAAGCATATGGATATAAAAAAATATGGTATGTGACCACAGGGTATATGTCAAGATACATGCAAAATTATTATGAGCAAAATCCCCATGCATGTATTAAAAAAGACCAGGGACAAGTATTAAAATATTGTAAAAGATAACAGATTATCTGAATAGCGTAAAATAACCCCCTGGTAAATATGCTGTTGCATTAGAAGAGTAATCTGACATAACAAAGTGGGGATGTGGACAATTGAACCTACGTCCTGCACCGTGGAGACACGAAACCCGACACGCGTTTCGGCAGGATGCCTTCGTTCGGGGGTGGTGCCTCTCCAGCGGAGGTCTCTATTTATGTGACATCCATCCAATCATGTGAGGGAAGTGGGGAAATTCTAGTGAAAAAAGGGGCCTCTATGCCGGGTGTGGAGGTGTCCATCGAAGTACTTCCGGTGTCACGTCATCAGGAGGGGCCATAGAGAGAGAGCAACGAGGACGTCACTCCAACTCCGCCCATCTCGATAGAGACACAAGACCACAACACTACTCGGACACTCCCCCCGATGCATAAGCACTCGGCTCATCCCTGAATTATCAGCTGTGAAGGATACAACACATGATCGGGCGGATGTGACAATGGCAGCATCGGATGAAGAATCGACTTACATAACAAGTAAGCATAATAGACACGTTAAGATGGGATCGTACCAAGGATGATAATGTGACTAAAAATAAATAACAATGAAGTGTGAAAATAATAGTGACGTGCCAAGAATGTGTAGGTATATGAATTAGACAGAATAATGTGTGGTTGACGTTCAATAGTGAAATACAAAAAGGAATAAGAAACAAAATATGCATGTGCATGTATACAATAATGTACACATGGATATGCAGATTTGTGTGAAAACATATATATACTGTATATATAAAGTGATAATAATTAGAGTTGGTCAAGGAAAGTAAGAGAAATAAGGAAGAACACAAAATAACAAAAATAGTGAAAAGTAATAAAATTGTGAGCAATTACATTTAAGAGAGAATCCAAACGTCTCCTATATCACAAATATATTATATATTAGTGTTACATAGAAAAAATAGTGGTATAAGGTGGATGAATAAGACATCATTGGTAGTCCATTTTTATCCAAAAACGGATCTTCTCTTCGGATTTTATTTTCGTATTATGCAAACCCGTCATTTAAACCATAGAGTTGAATCTCGACTCCATCTATATGTAATAAATTTACAAAAATGGAGACCTGTTAAAAACACATAAAGAAAAACGATATAAACATATATTTAAAAATAATGTTAAAAAAGGAGTACCCGCTGGAGATCCATGGTCAAATAAAAGGAGCGAACCTGAGAACTTCATTCAATCCATATGGGCGCATGGTATTGAGAGTCCAAAACCATTTTGATTCACATTGTTACAATTTTTGGCGTATATCACCTCTCCGAATACCAACTTTAATACAGTCAATACCCCTTACCATCAGTTTCGTAGGATCACATGCATGATGAGTCTTAAAATGCCAAGCTATCGAGCAAACACCGTAAAACATAAAAAAATGATATACATATGGTATCGCCGTAATCGCATCGACCCACAGAATAAATTAAATATGTAATTTATAGCGCACAGTGAACACCGTAAAAAAAAAAAATAATAAAAAACAATAGAAGTTTTCACGGCCTAATTCCACTACTGTTTTGGTATCTCAGGGGCTTTGCAAATGTGACATGGGACCCGAAAACCATTCCAGCAAACTTGAGCTTCGAAAGCCAAATGCTGCTTCTTCCTTTCTGAGCTCTGCCGTGTGTCCAATCAGCAGTTTATTACCACATATAAGGTATTGCCGTAATCAAGAGAAATTGCTTTACAAATGTTGGGGTTTTTTGTCTCTTTTATGCCTTGTAAAAATGTATAATTTCTACGATTTATTGGAAAAAATTTAGATTTTAATTTTCACGGTCTAATTTCACTAAGTTCAGCAAAAAAACCTGGGGGGTAAAGATGCCCAATATACCCCTAGATAAATTCCTTGAGGGGTGTAGTTTGCCAAATGGTCACTTTTGGGGGTTTCCACTGTTTTGGCACCACAGGTATTGACTGTATTAAAGTTGGTATTCGGAGGGGTGACATACGCCAAAAATTGGTACAACGTGAATCAAAATGGATTTGGACTCTCAATACCATGCACCCATATGGGTTGAATGAAGTTCTCAGTTTCGCTCCTTTTCCTTGACCATGGATCTCCAGCAGGTACTGCATATGTATTGCCTAATCACCTTTTGTAGATGGCAGACCCGGAGGCTTTTGTTAGGCTTTCGGTTGCCATGTCATGCCTGTGCGCTCCGTTAGGAGCACAAGTAGATTAATGGTCTGCAGGAACAAGGACCAGCGCTGCAGCCCGTTAATCTACGTGGGGTGGTCGGGAAGGGGTTAAAGCAGGGGCGTAGCTAGGGGGGGCAGGCGGGGCATGTGCCCCGGGCGCAGTTTAGAGGGGGGCGCCAGCTCCACCTCCTCCTGCACTATAATTGTACCTGTGTCGCAAGGACACAGGTATAACTAGAAGCAATGAATGACCGGGCACGTTCCGTGCCCGGCCAATCAGCGCCTTTCCACGTATGAAGCGACTGGTACCTTTTGTACCAGTGACGCTTCCGTCGATGAATGGCGCTGACTGACTGACAGGGAAAGTCATCCTGCCCAGCCAATCAGCGCCTTTCATAGACGCCGAGTTCAACCCCCAGGAGACCTGCGCAGAAGAGAGTAGGTCTCCATGGCTGCCGGACAGCGTGGGAGCGGGAATAAGGTGAGTTTGAATTATTTTTTTTTTTAATTGTAATAAAAGTGTGCGGCTGTATCTACAGGGGGAACAACTTTGTCTACAGGGGGGACTTTATCTACGGGGGGGACTTTTTCTTCACGGGGGGGGCCTTCATCTACAAGGGGGACTTTATCTACGGGGGGCTTTATCTACACGTGGGGGGCTTTATCTACGGGGGGGGGGTGTCTATCGCCAGGGGGGCTATATACTGGGGTGGGCTATCTATGGAGCACCATATACAGGGGTGGGCTATAGCAACAGGGGGGGCTATATAGTATATAGCCCACCCCTGTAGATATAGCCCACCCCTGTAGATATAGCCCCCCTGTAGATATAGTCCCCCTGTAGATATAGTCCCCCTGTAGATATAGTCCCCATGTATATAGCCCACCCCTGTATATAGCCCACCCCTGTAGATATAGTCCCCCTGTAGATATAGTCCCCCTGTAGATATAGCCCACCCCTGTATATAGTATCCCACAAATATCTCCCCTATAGTGCTCCACAGAAAGCTCACCCCTGTATATAGCCCCCTTGTACATATAGTCCACCCCTGTATATAGTGCTCCACAGATAGCCCACCCCTGTATATAGTATATACAGGGGTGGGCTATCTGTGGAGCACTATATACAGGGGTGGACTATCTAGTGGAGCACTATATACAGGGGTGGACTATATGTACAGGGGGGCTATATACAAGGTGTGGGCTATATGTGGAGCAGTATATACAGGGGTGGGCTATATGTGGAGCACTATATACAGGGGTGGGCTATATCTACAGGGGGCTATATACAGGGTTGGGCTATACGTGGAGCACTATATACAGGGCTGGGCTATATCTACAGGGGGCTATATACAGGGGTGGGCTATCTGTAGAGCACTATAGGGGGAGTTATTTGTGGGACACTATATACAGGGGTGGGCTATATGGGGGCACTATCTACAGGGGGCTCTATGGCAGGCACTATCTACAGGGGGCACAGTGTGTGTGTGGGACATGGTGTATGGTGCTATTATAATTAGAGGTGCAGTGTATGGCGCTATTATATTTAGGGGCGTAGTGTGTGGTATAATGATAACTTTATCTTTATGTTTATAGGTGTAGAAATGTTGGTAAACTGAGAAGCTGAAGACATGTGAGCGGCAAACTGCAGAAATGGTCTGTGACCGGGAGAAGTCATCATAGAGGTCTGGACCGGATGGAGAAAAAGAACTAGAATCTGAGACGTCACCGGTGAGTCACTTAATGTAAATGTTTATTCTGCCTCTAATCAGCACTGTAGTCACTGTATGATCTGCAGTGAGATGATTATGATAGGATTTATTTTTGTGAAACAGCATCTCCCAGCATATCCTCGCCATTGTTCCGGCCATGCTGGGAGCTGTAGTTTTACGCCGTACACACCTATATGGCAGGGGTTGCACTAAATTGAGCTGTATTTGTGCTGGTGTTTTATTTATGTACTGAGCTTGGTTCTGGTGTTGTGTATAGAACCATATTGCTTGTAAGATGTACAAATGTGTTACATAAAAAGCAATGACATGTCGATTGGTAGAGAAAACAAACACGGCGAGGGGGAAGGAGATGTCGGGAAAGAGGTTGGGGGGGGGGGGGGGGGCGCCAAGCTGAATCTTTGCCCCGGGTGCTGGAGAACCTAGCTACGCCTCTGGGTTAAAGGGGCCATAGCCATTTATATATTTGTCAGCTCTCCTGCTGCATATAAACTAATATCTATAGGGCAGCCACATCATTGCTGACATCTAATTTTGGAGGTTGAGGGATTGGTTTCGTGTCTGATTCTTCTTGCTCCATGACAAGCAGATCTATCTTTCCCAGCTCCATACAATTGAAATGCTATTGGGGAATTGACATATTAATGGGGAAACTGACATTTTAATGGGGGAATTGACATCATAATTGTTGGCCTGGAAGATCTTTTGGCTGACAATTATTGAATCCCCTCGGGCCGCTTTTCTTTCCAAGTGTATTAATAATTGTAAGGATAGGGCCAGAGCCAGATTCTGATATCTGAGGAATTCATAGCCCTGTGTGTCTAAAATATCATCTGTTTCTCATCTTATAGGGTGTTGTCTGCCCTCGTACATGCAGATTTCTTACTAATCCACATACAGTCTTTGGTATTGGACAATAAGAAAGATGAATTCCCATCCAGGTCATTGCCAAGATGTTGTTTGCAATTTACTTGATCCTGAGAAATATTCTGACGGCCTGGGCACAATTAACTCCGTATAATGCGGTGCCAGACATTATTCCATACTGGATAAGTTCTTGATATTATGTTTTGCTGTTCTGAATATCCTAGATACAGTAAGGAAACATGATAAATAGTGCATGGCTTATTATCACGGTTTTTACATGTGCTGACATCTAGTGGCCAAAAAGATTACACTACAGACTGGTCCAGAAAAAACATCTCGTTTTACAGCCTACAGTGAAGAAGAATGCTATTACCTCATTATTTGTAGTAGGTAGCGGATTAGCGACAGGTCTATTGTACTTGAAGTGCAGAAACAAAATAATTTATCTTCTGGACTGCGCGCCCCGTCAAAGTGATAGTACTCCAGATGTTGAATCAATATATATATTTCTTGAATCAATATATATATTTTTACATTTCTAATTGTTCAGACAAGATGGAGACATCTAGGACAACTGCAGCACCTCTATATACAGTATATACCCTGATAGCTGGTATGCCTTTTGCATAACCGAAGAAGGTGAGCAGATAAGCTATTGTACTGTGGTATCAGCCAACCCTATACAGACAGACTACCTTATGAAGTGCTTTGTTCCTGTTTTTTTTGTCCAAGCTATCAGTCTTCTGTACTGTCTCAGAAAAAAACAAAAAATGAAGAGGATAGACGGCAGGCACATAGCAGTAGTGGCATTATCTATGGAGGGCTATTGATGTCACAGGGTGAAGAGGTGGTGTTATGTGCGGAGGGCTGGTTGTTCACAAAGTGAGGGTGTTATCTGGGTAAAGCGGATGTCACAGAGTAAGGGGTGGAGCTATCTTGTATAGTGCTGATGACGTCACAGTCAAGTAGTGATTTTATCTTGGGGAAGGCTTCTGATGACACAGTGTGAGGGGGCAGGGTTATTTGGATAGGGTTAGTGATGTCACGAAGTAAGGGCTCTATCTGGGGAAGGCTGGTGATGTCACAGAGTAAGAGGTGGAGCTATTTTAGATGGGGCTGGTGATCTCACAGTGTGAAGGAGTGAAGGGCAAACTTATTTAGGATGGGTATAGTGATATCAAAAAGTGAGAGAGGTTATCTGGGAAGAGCTGGTGATGTCACTGTTTATTGCAAGCTCAAGACTCTGTTGGCTGTAAAGAATCGTTCTCCTGCTGGTCTAGGGGAGGGGGGGGGGGGGGGGGTGGGCAGCTCCATGTAAAATGACTAAATTGAAAGAAAAATAGGAAAACAATACATTTTTTCAAATAAGCTTAAAATAATTTAGCGAGCAAGTCACACTACAGCAATCATTAACATCCCAGAGTCCCCCCTTCCTGTTCCCTTCACATGTCCCACCATGGACTCATTTTGGGGGGAATCAGTCGTCCAGACTTTATAGCGTAACACCCATTCGTTTGACTCCTATACATTTAGGCAAAGGAACTACAAATAGAGAAAACGTCCACAGTGAAGTCATCCTTCCCCTAAAGCTTTTTACCCTTTACTCAGCGGCCTATCCTCCATGATGACTTATTCAGAGGTTGCCAGTATTTCCCCAGTAGAGAATATTGAATTGATTTTGCAACAAATGTCCTTTCTTATTGAAAAAGTTCCCATCTTAGGCCTCATGCACACGACTGTGGTTTTGCCTCCGCAATTCCACCGCAAATCCACGGGTTAATTGCGGACCCATTCATTTCTATGTGGCCATACCCACTATCCGTGTTTTCACGGCTCTCCGCATGTCCGCACATCCGTGCCGCAGAAACTCAGGACATGTCTTATTACGGGCCGCAAATGTGCTGCGGACATGCCAATAGAAGTCAATGGGCCCGTGGAAATTGCGGATACACCGCCGTGTGTCATCCGCAGTTTGCGGATTTGCGGAAGTGTTGCTAGGCGACGACCGGGAATTACTTCTGTCGTCGTGAAGTCTGGAGACAGTGCATGAAAGCAGCAGAGAGCAGCAGAGAGCAGCATGGCTTCAATGATGAGCGTGGAGAAGCTAATCATCCTGGTCCAGCACAAGCCCTGTCTGTGGGATAAGCGGGTGGAAGAATATGCAGACAGGAATCTGAAAGATCTTGCCTGGCAGGAGGTCTGCAGTGAGGTGCATCTTACCGAGTGGGAGAAGGCAACTAAAGTGCAAAAGAAGCGCATGGGTAAGTTTCACACCTTGATGCGGTTTCTGAGTACTCCTGTCATGTCATAATGACATGCCTGACGTTTTGATTGGTGGCGGTTGGATCACTGAAACACCCACCAATCGCTGAAATGAAGCTGCAGAAGTGCACGTGAGATTGTGGGGGTCTCATGGCTCTGAACAGCACCGATCAAAACGTGACATGTCACTATGAGGGTATGTTCCCACACACTAATTACGGACGTAATTCGGGGGTGTTTGACCTCTATTACGCCCGCTAAATACGCCGCAATAGCGTTGACAAACATCTGCCCAGTGAAAGCAATGGGCTGACGTTTGTGTGTTCAAGCGGCGTGTATATTTACGCGTCAATAGACGCCCGCGTCAAAGAAGTGACCTGTCACTTCTTGTGCCGTAATTGGAGCCGTTATTCATGGGCTCCTATGAAAATCAATTACGTCCGTAATGGACGCGGCATTAAAGCGCCAGCACATGCCTTTACGGCTGAAATTACGGGTGATGTTTTCTCCTGAAAACAGCAACGTCATTTCAGCCGTTACGGACGCTGTCGTGTGGGCACATGGAAAACGTGGCAAGTCCGCTGTAGTTTCTGCAACGTCGGAATTACCTGTCAAATATGCAAATGTAGGTGCAGATTTGTTGCGTAAACAACAAAAATTTGCAGCATCATTTCCATATAATAAACAACATTTCCTAATATCTAGTAATGTACTCTTCTAAAATGTTGATCTGTGATTGGTTTATTTTATATCATAGTCGAAAACGTGAAAACACGCTGGAACACGTGCCGAGACCAATTAAAGCGTGAGATGAATGACAAGGAGAAGAGCGGAGACGGACGTCTGAAAAAAAGGCCATACATGTACACCAAACAACTTTCGTTTCTTCTGGATGGAATGCAGGTTGGCCCGTAAGTATTGCTTATATACTTTGATCATTGTAGTCTGCCCATGTAGTCAGTGGCGTAAGTACCGCTGTAGCAGCCGTAGCGGCTGCTACGGGGACCGCGGCATGAGGGGACTCCACCATGTCCGGAGGCTCCGCTAGCAGCCGCTATGACTGCTACAGCGGGACGCAACTGAACACTACGGCTGAGCAGGGAGGTATCTCCCCGCTCTGACATTAAACAACAGACATGTATCCCCTAACCACTGAATCGGGGATACATGTGTGATCGCTGGCATTGACAGGGAGAACGGGGGACAGAAAGTACCCTGAACTTCTCCATCCCAAACCTCGTACTTTCGCCAGCTCCGTAAAAATGAATGGAGCCAAAGTCGTGCTTGTGCGCATACATAACCAGCGCTCCTTTCAATTTTTTGGAGCTGTGCAGACGGCAGAACTTAAGGGGACTTTCAGTCCCCCCTTCACCCTATCGCTGCCAGCGATAACGCATGTATTTGTAGGACACACTATAGGTGGAATTTGTCCGGGGGGCGGGGAGGGGGGCCTGTATGGCGTTAGCGGCATACAGCCCCCTCACTAGATAACGCCGTACAGTCCCCCTATAGATAACGCCATATAGTCCCCCGGTAGATAATGCCATACAGTGTACAGTGTGGGGCTGTATGGCGTTATCTACAGGGGTGGGGGGGCAGCAAAAAAGGCACTATCTACAAGGGGGGGGGGGTGACACCCAGTGGAGGGATGGCCCCAGTCAAAAGTTTGCTATGCGGCCCTGTCTTTCCTAGTTAGGGCTCTGCATGTAGTGATGCATGTTAGTATGTTCCAACAGTACGTATTGGTATTGCCTATTATAAGATATATTCAAGCACATTATTCCCTCTAGGCAGCCCATAGGATACGCTGCATAGGTTTACATAGTCTATTTGCCCAGCTGTAGACATGACGTTAAATTACTACAAAAATTCCCTAACATTATGTTTTCATTTTCAAACAGAACCAAGGATAATCTGGAGGAAGAAGAAGACTCTGATGAGACTCAAATTGAAGAGCCTGACGTAGCTTTGGGGACTGCTAGGTCCACTTCCACTCCTGTGACAGCGGAACCAACAACAGTGGATAATACAGTCTGTGCCGCGGACGAAGAAATTATACCCCGAGGTAAACGTCGACGTTCTGCCAAAGGTCCAACACGTACAGAGCCAAGGCAGGACGTCGACTTGCGTGTATTAGAACACCTGGAGAAAAGAGCTACTGAAACTGAAGAGGGCACCTTCTGTCGCGCTCTCTCTAATATTCTTAAAAGAGTGCCAATTTCCAGACAGATAAGGTGCCAAACAGCACTAATGGAAGTCGTGGAAATATTTGCAACACATCCTGACCCACGTGCAATGCATCAGGCCATCGAGTTTCATAGACGGGGGTGTGATGCAAGCACCTTCCACTCTGTCCCTCCAGCACCTGCAGCAACCGCGCAAGGCATCCAGCAGCCGTCATATGAAGACTCAATGCCGCTATTCAGTGACGATCGTCCAGTGTATGGCATGCCAGGACCTTCTCAACACCAGTATCGGCACATGCAGCAGGGGGAGGCAGTTCCACGACCACATCATGAACCTGCACCTTCGCAATCCTTTTACAATTTATAATTTAGTTATATAACATAGTTTTGGTTATGTTTGTTGACACTATTTTATGCAAGAAATATAATAAGTTTATAGATAATTATGTGTTTGTCTTTATTATTATTGCAAAACATAATGAGGTATTGGTTTGCATTTCTGCCAAATGCAAATAATCGCATTTTTTTTAAAAAAAAATTAATAAAGAATTTTAAAAAAAAACAACAGAAATACATTAGCTCGCAACCCGCGTCAAGGGTCCTCATTCTCTTGCGAGTCCCTACTCTACTACTGCAACTTTAACTACTAACATTTGTAACATAAACAGGAAATACAACAGTCCCTCTAAAATTTTAATTTGGCAGACAAAGCACATCCCTTTGCCAATGAACTGCTCCCTCAGGTGATACAAAATAGTCTGTATACAAATTACGGACTGCCAGTCCAGACACTCCAGGTCTTCCATGTGGTGTTTAGTCCAAAGGGATGGAATTAGTTGGGAAATGGTTCAGCTCTGCGTCCACTGCCGACTCATGAATCCTCAGAAAATTGTGGAGGACAACACACGCTTGTATAACCTTTGTCACATTTTCAGGATTCATCTGAATGGAGCTCTGGAACACACGCCACTTGCTGCTTAGAATTCCGAAGGCGCACTCCACATACCGTCTTGCACGGGTAAGGCGGTAGTTAAAAATGCGCCTCCGTTCATCTAAGCCACGCCTAGGGAATGGACGCATCAGGTGAGGGGACAGTCCGAAACCTTCATCACCCACAATGACAAAGGGTGCTGGTGGTCCTGTAGATCCTGGAAGCTGTCTAGGTTCCGGAAGGTCGAGCTGGTTAGATGCTAGACGTTCACCCATTCTGGAAGCCCTGAAGATGCCAGCATCCGCAGAGCTTCCATAGGCACCAATATCGACAATTATAAACCGATAGTCACTGTCAGCCAAGGCCAACAGCACCACCGAGAAAAACTGCTTATAATTGAAATACTGAGACCCTGAGTGAGCAGGCTTTTTTACGCGGATGTGCTTACCATCTAGCGCACCAACACAGTTGGGAAACTGTGCTGATTGTAAGAAGCCATCGGCAATCCGAATCCAGTCCTCAGGCTTGGGCTTTGGCATAACTGCTGCTCGAAGTTGCTGCCAGATGACTTCGCAGGTAAGCTTGACAATCTTCGAAATAGTGGAGCACCCCAGCAGAAAATGGAAATGTAGCGATGCAAAGGAGTTGCCGGTAGCAAGAAATCTGTAAAAAAATATATATATATATATGAAAATATGCACAGACAGGAAAAATATCTGCAGCACGGTGGCAAGGCGGCAATATGAACAGGGGACAAGTATGCTATATTGTTTGCAGGGTAGAGACATGTCGTAGAAGGGGATTGAGGTTTTCTTACCTCAGAGTGACGATCAGGCGTTCCTCTGGAGAAATGCAACGTCTCATGGTGGTGTCCTGGAAGATGAGTCCAGGACGAAGGTCCGCCAGCAGACAGTCAAAAGTTTGCACGGACATACGGCAGTAGCTGAGGAACTTGTCCGGGTGCTGCCGCAGGTCTGAGTACAGCATGTTAAAATGCCCCTTCCTAAGCCGTTGTGAGATAATGGGGTGAACACAATATCTCCTCCTCCTCCTCGGTTCTTCGTCCAGCATTGGTGGTTGCTGTCCAAATCGCCTGGAGAGGAGCCAGTGCAGGAGTACATCATCCACATCATCAGAAGACATGTTCGCAGTGAGTAACTGACAAAAACCACAGCTATATCAGCAGCGCAATCTCACTGAACTCGCACAAAGCAAAGATCAGGAAAAATGCAGCAGGAAATGGCTCCAGAGCGATCATGTGACCTTCTAAAGGGGTTTGACCAAGCTTTTGGCATCCTGTTTAAAAGTACTTTTTTTTTTTTTTTTTTTTTCATCCGCATTTTTGCGGATTACATACGGATGAACTGCGGATTACATACGGATGAACTGCGGATGACATTCCACGGAACACGGTCCTGGAATTTGCGGACCAGAAAAACACCACGGTCGTGTGCATGAGGCCTTACAGTCCATCTCCAGCACAATACACTCACATTCTCATGCTGAAACAAGGTTGTGCACATTCATACGGTCTTATTTGTGATTTCTGTTAGGTCTATAAGCATGTTCCCTAAAATAGGAGCAGATTCTATCCAACATTACTAAACCTATTCCTACTATTATCAGATAATATCTGCTCCTATTTTTGGCTGGACAAACCTACCCCATGAATACTCCCTTAACCTAACTATTACAGCGCAGGAACTTCTTAGCGAATCTCCAGCATTTCCAAGGGCTGCAACTCTTCTCCTCATGTCCTCGGGTCCTCCCATGATTTTGATTTATTGCCACATAACAAATTTGTAAGAATTTTTGGGCAAATCCGGATAATAAGCGACTGTATGTGATTGAGCTGTAGAGTTAACAAATGCTTTACCTTACGGTGGTTGGCCCTGTACCGGAAAAAAGGTCTCCAAAATTTTTTATCAGGGAGAAGAGAAGCTGGAGATGGCTCCACATGGCCTCCCCCATATTAGTGATATATGAGCCGTTACCTCCTGCCGGAAGCTATTGACCTGAGTGGAGATTTATGGGCTTTTTGGATTCATGCGACTGGTGAACCATAAACTGTGGAGTCTTCCTGCAGAGACTTGAGCCTCTGCCGGCCCAGCCTATTAATACACTTTTTAATAAAATAAAAATACATTCCTGAGTGGAGAGAACATGACTAGAACGGCTGCAGATTTAAAAAGTAATAATAATATTTTATTATGGAAATGTTTCCGGCTCACACAGTGCGAATCTTTGGAAACAGGATTAAAATTATGTATCTCAGCAAGACAATATTCTTTTCTGAAATATTAACGTCTCCTCTCGATGCAATAATTTCACCCACAATGTAATAAGCGTAGATCAACCAATTTTCATTAAATTTGTTTCTAAGGAAACCCTGTCTATCCAGGCCTACGGAGCCAAGCGGCTATGATCTTATATTACATGTGGTGAAGACGTAGATATAATAATAATGATGTGTGTGATCACTGTAGAGTTAGTATCTTACTTCTAAAACTTTTGTTGAGCCGGAAATGAATGCCAGTCATGGGTGGCATGACAGATAGTATGATACTACAATATCAGGGGTTATCAGATGATGATATCAGAGCCTGATAAGGGGTCTTTAAGGACTAGGCTTCCATTATACTGGCAGTAGACCAATGTCAGTAGAATTTGTCACATAGGGCCTTTTCCTCCTGGAATCAAAGCATACATCTGAATGACCCTTTATTGCACAAAACCTACCTCCAAATTACGTATGTGTATCCAATTAGGACCCAAACATAACTACTGTAACGTCCACAGCCGCGGACCGTCGTTCTGACTTACCCCTCGACGGCCGCGGCCATGGACGTGTGAGTGCTGGGCGGCATCTCCCTCCTGAGAGACGCCGGCACTCACTTCTGCTTCGTTATGCTGGTTCCCTTAGGGTCGCACGCGTGCTCGCGCCCAGCCTTAAAAGGCCAGTGCGCGCACATGTAAAAAAATCACTAATTAGCCCATCATCACCCTGGACTATAAAAAGGGCTCTGCCATTTCATTCATTGCCTGAGCATTGTTGTGTTTATCCATATTAGTCTTAGCAAATGGTCCCTTAGTGTTATCCTGTTTCCGTTGTTCCCGTACCCTGCTACCTGTATCCTGTATCCCGTCATATATTTGTTCCTGTGCTTTAGAGTGTTGGAGTCGTGTTGTGCCACCGATCACACCTGCTGTCCAACACCAGATCTGGTGTCATCTGTCTTCAAGTTCACCTGTGCCTAGTCTCTGCTACTGACTCGACTATCAAAGGTACTCTTGTATTAGGACTGTTGTTTGGCCAGCTGCTACTCCGCTACGGCGGTGCGGCCTAGTGGGTCCACATACCCACGGATTGTGACAGTACGCTCCGGCTATGGACCCCGCTGGTCAACCCAAGACCATGACGACGTCACAAGCCATGCAGGCAGACCTGCGAGACCATCGGTCACGACAGGACCAACTCCTATTGGCGGTAAACGCCATTGCACATATCGGCTGGATGCGCAAGCTGCCATCATCACAGCACCTGTTCTGGTTGCTCTGGCTGTTCCTCCTGCTACACCTCCTGTCAGTACTGGTGCCGACTCACGATTCACGCTGCCACTTCCTCCTCGCTACGATGGAGACGCGAGGATCTGCAGGGGATTTCTGAACCAGTGCCTGATCCATTTCAGTCTACATGCCAGAGCATTCCCTTCCGATGGCGCAAGGATCGGTTTTTATAGTCTCTCTCCTTACTGGCAAGGCCCTAGCATGGGCAAATCCTATCTGGGAATGTCAGGGACCAGAGATCCATGACTTCCAGTGTTTCCTACAGACTTTTCGAACGGTATTTGAGGATCCTGGACGAGTCTCGTCAGTAGCTGCATCTCTGCTGACCCTTCGCCAGGAAGACATCTCCGTGGGCTAGTATGTCATTCAGTTCCGCACCCTGGCGGCAGAGCTGTCCTGGAACAATGAGGCCTTGGTGGCTACATTCTGGCAGGGACTGTCTTCTGAGATTAAAGATGATTGTGATCTTGCCACTCGTGATCTGCCACCTACCCTGGATGACCTCATTCTTCTAGCCACCCGAATTGACATGAGGATCTGGGAGCGATCCCAAGAGGTTCGTCAGGAGGGAAGATTCCCCAGGTTTGCTCATACTTTCGAGCAATCCCTGTTGCCCTCACCAGTTGTTCCACCAGGGGAGCCTATGCAGGTGGACCGGCTCAAATTGTCAGCCCAGGAGAAACAACGCAGACGCACTTCGGGACTTTGTCTGTATTGCGGCTTCGGAGGCCATGTTGTGCGTTTTTGTCCCCAGAAGCTAAAAAACTCCAATGCCTAAGATTGGTTGGAGAGACAACCCAAAGCGGAATGGCGCTAAATAAAAAATTATCTTCTAAACTGTCCATCCCCGCGACCATAGTGTCAAGCGAAAAGACGCACCGTGTCTCTGCCTATTTGGACTCAGGGTCCACGGCAAATTTCATCCAACAAGACCTAGTGGATGATCTCCAGTTGCCCACAGTCCCTCTGGAGACGTCTTTGGCTGTTGCCTCGGTAAATGGACTGCCTCTGCCCGATCCAATCGTATCTGAGACCAAGCCACTAAAACTCCAAGTTGGAGCCGTCCATACTGAACTGATTTTGTTTCTTGTTTTACCAAAAGCTGTCAATCCTGTCATACTGGGCCTGCCTTGGCTCCAATTACATGCCCCAGTCCTGGACTGGAATTCCGGAGAAGTTCTCCAATGGGCCTCCAAATGTTGCCACCGCTGTGTGTTACAGATCCATCCTGTCCAGTCTCCTCTGCCTCAGTCATTAGCAGGATTATCTCCCCATTTCTCTCAGTTTGCAGACGTCTTCAGCAATAAGGAGGCTGAGATGCTTCCTCTACACCTGTCTTATGACTGTTCAATTGAACTGGTTCCAAATGTTTCCCCTTCCCGTGTATGGGTATATCCTCTCTCCTTCCCAGAGACTCTCCATGTTGGCCTATATCAAGGAGAATCTGGAGAGGGGTTTCATATATGAAAATCCTCCTCCCCGGCCGGGGCCGGGTTCCTCTTCATAATGAAAAAAGACAGATCTCTTTGACCTTGCATTGACTACCGTGGTCTCAACCAGATCACGGTCAAGAACAAATATCCGTTGCCACTAATTTCTGAACTATTTGACCGCATACGAGGAGCCAGGATTTTTTCTAAGCTAGGCTTTCGTGGGGCTTACAATTTGATCTGAATCCATTAGGGTGACGAATGGAAGACGGCATTCAACACTCGAGATGGGCACTACGAATTCCTGGTGATACCCTTCGGTCTGTGTAACGCTCCCGCGGTCTTCCAGGAATTCATCAATGATATCTTCCAAGATCTCCTCTATATCTGTGTTGTGGTCTATCTCAATGATATTTTGATGTTCTCTCCAGATCCGACGACTCATCGGAGGCATGTCCGTCATGTTCTGCTGCGATTAAGGGAGAATCACCTGTGTGCCGAGCTGGAGAAGTGCACTTTTGAAAATAATTCCCTGCCTGTCCTGGGCTACATCATCTCGGATCAAGGCCTCAAGATGGATCCGGAGGAAGTAAAGTTCGTCCTGGAATGGCCATGTCCTCAGGGTCTGCTGTCCATACAGCGTTTTTTGGGATTTGCCAACTTCTACCAGCAGTTTATCCTAAACTTCTCTTCAATGACGGCTCCCATCCCTATCCTTTCCAAGAAGGGTATGATGCCAAGGTGTGGACTCCGGAGGCAGAATCAGCATTTAATAGCCTTAAGAGTACCTTCACTTCAGCCTCCATCCTACATCATCCTGACATGTTTCGACAGTTCTCGTTGGAGGTGGATGCTTCCTCTGTTTGTGCAGGTGCTCTTCTGTTACAGAGAAGCTTCAAAGGAAAGGTAGTAGTGTGTGGCTATTACTTTAGACTTTTTTCTCCCATTGAGTGCAATTACTCCATTGGGGATTGGGAGTTACTGGCGATCAAATTGGCTCTGGAGGAGTAGAGACATCTACTAGAGGGCGCAACTCACCCTATCCTGATATATACCGATCACAAGAAGATCACCTATCTTCAGTCGACTCAGCGGCTGAACCACCGCCAAGCCAGGTGGTCTATGTTCTTCACCCTGTTCCAATTTGTGCTCCACTACTGTCCCGCTGACAAAATTGTGAGGGCTGATGCCCTGTCCAGGTCATTTGAAACAGAGGACACTGTGGACTCCCCTCAATGTATCATAGACCCTCCTGCATTATTTTTGCTAATCCGTTGCAGGTTAGAGATATTCCCCCGGGGAGAACCTTTGTGCGGTTGGCAGACAGGAGGAGAATCCTTCGCTGGGGACACAGTTCCAAACTGGCTGGGAACGCGGGTGTTAGTAAGACTCGAGATCTGATTGCTCGTCATTTCTGGTGGCCCACGCTGCCCAAAGATATTGTGGACTTTGTCTCTTCCTGCACTGTGTGTGCCTCCATATAGCAATGGACTTTGTCACCGATCTTCCCTCCTCAGCAGGATGCAAAACGGTCTGGGGGGTGGTGGATCGGTTCTCGAAGATGGCACATTTTGTTCCACTGAACGGCCTCCCTTCCGCCTCTTGACTGGCCAATCTCCTTATCCAGCACATCTTCCGCCTGCATGGCTTGCCACTTCACACTGTGTCTGATCTGGGGGTTCAGTTCACCTCGAAATTCTAGAGAGCCCTCTGTAAATTTCTAGATGTGTGATTGCCTACCATCCCCAGTCCAATAGCCAAGTCAAGGGGGTTAACCAAATCATGGAGAACTATCTTCGCCACTTCATCTCCATGCAACATGATGACTGGATACAGCTTCTTCCATGGGCCGAGTTATCATACAACAACCACACAAGTGAGTCCACTGCTTCCACACCATTCTTCACTGTCTACGGGCAACATCCACGAATCTCTCTTCCTGTTTCGGCTACATCCAAGGTACCCGCAGCTGACTCTGCATTTGGGAACTTTCTACAGATCTGGCAGCAGACTCTGTCCTCCATTCTGCTGGCATTCGAACGCATGAAGCGAAAAGCGGATACAAGAATAAGAGAGTTGCCTCAGTATCTTCCAGGTACCAAAGTCTGGCTGTTCTCAAGGAATATCCGGCTGAAGGTGCCTTCATACAAATTTGCTCCCAGGTTCCTATTACCTTTTGAGATCCTGCAGCAAATTAACCCTGTCTCTTATAAGCTTCGGCTGCCTCCTACCCTCAAGAACCCCAACTCCTTTCATGTGTCCCTCCTGAAGCCTGTAGTCCTGATCCGCTACACTAAAACTCCTAACCCTGCAGTTGCTCCCAGCGGTTCTGCCGATGTGTTCGAGGTTAAGGAGATCCTGGACTTCAAGAAAGTAGGAGGAAGAACTTTTTATTTGGTAGATTGGAAGGGGTTTGGTCCAGAGGTGAGGTCTTGGGAGCCAGAACAGAACCTCAATGCCCCTACCCTCATTAAGAAGTTCCTCTCTCACTCTGGCCCCACGAAGAGGGAGCCGCGGACCGTCGTTCTGACTTTCCCCCTTGATGGCCACAGCCATGGACGTGTGAGTGCTGGATGGCATCTCCCACCTGAGAGACGCTGGCACTCACTTCCGCTTCGCTAAGTTCGTTCCCGTAGGTTGCGCGCGCGTTCCCGGTCTTAAAGGGCCAGAGCGCGCACATATAAAAAAATCACTTATTAGCCCATGATCACCCTGGACTATAAAAAGAGCACTGCCCTTTCACTCATTGCCTGAGCGTTGTTTTGTTTACCCATGTTAGTCTTAGTAATGGTCCCTTAGTGTTATCTTGTTCCCGTTGTTCCCCTGCCCTGCTACCTGTATCCTGTATCCCGTGCTATATTTGTTCCTGTGCCTTAGAGTGTTGGAGTCGTGTTGTGCCACCTGTCACGCCTGCTGTTCCACACCACATCTGGTGTCATCTGTCTTCAAGTTCATTTGTGCCTAGTCTCTGCTACTGCCTGGACTATCAAAGGTACTGTTGCACTAGGATTGTTGTTTGGCCAGCTGCTACTCCGCTACCGAGGTGCGGCCTAGTGGGTCCACATACCCACGGATCGTGATGACTACAAATGTAATAGACGCTTCAGTGTACCTTGCTAGCAAAAGTCTTTCCAACTACTGTCAATCATTGTCCATGAGATGCCCATAGACTTACAATAGATGTCGGCCGAATGAGCGTTTGGCCGACAGCTATTTCTCCCGACACTTGTCAAGCTGAGCAGGCATGTATTTTCATTGGGCAGCGGCTTATCTTCTATGGGAATAAATAATCGGGCATATTGCAATCTATCAGGGCAGAGTCGAGACACCCTCATACACGTTAGCTAGTCAGCTGGCCAGGTTCAGCCGACTTTCATCTATAGTGCATGGGCACCTTTAGGAAGCAGAAAACTTCCAGTCACCATGGAAGTGGCATTCTCCAGGCCAACTAGGTACAGATGTTGGGGTGAGGTGACAATTTATCACCCATCCCATTAATATTCTCTTCTTTGCATTTTTTTCTTGTCAGAAGTAGAGGGGGGATTCCCACAAAATTTCTCAATACTGACCCAAATATAGACTAAAATTATTTGCAAGTTAATCTCTAAATTTAATATGCTTTATATGATGGGGCATTCTACAACAAGAAAATCTGCCAACCCATGTCTAAATGGTGGCATAACCTTTATACGGCTTCCATATTCACACAGTGATTTAGGGTCAGGAATGTTTGACTAAATGATCCTCAGGTGAGGTTACTTTTTTACATAGTGTGACAAAAAATCTAATAGTGCTTATTGATTATATGAAATACACATGCACGATGGGCCTTTGGAATTATTGCCTTGGTGGGACCAATGTTTTCCAAGCCAACACTGGTGTCAACCAACTTTGAGGACCATCCATGGCATTTAAGAAGAACTGTCTTCTGGTAGGACAATATATTCAGCCTCCAGACCACTACTAAGATGGGTTCTTATTCAGACTACAAAGACTTTTAAGGTTTATGTTGAAAAAATTATGTGTAAAATTTCAAAAAGAGGAGTTGTGTTCCACTAATCTGGTCTGAATTACTGGCTTACTTTTATCCATTTGCAAAGTTAGAGTTGGGCTGACATTGACTTTAAAGAGGCTCTGTCACCAGATTTTGCAACCCCTATCTGCTATTGCAGCAGATAGGCGCTGCAATGTAGATTACAGTAACGTTTTTATTTTTAAAAAACGAGCATTTTTGGCCAAGTTATGACCATTTTTGTATTTATGCAAATGAGGCTTGCAAAAGTACAACTGGGCGTGTTGAAAAGTAAAAGTACAACTGGGCGTGTATTATGTGTGTTACATCGGGGCGTTTTTACTTCTTTTACTGGCTGGGCGTTGTGTATAGAAGTATCATCCACTTCTCTTCAGAACGCCAAGCTTCTGCCACATCATAAGGCGATGACGTCACTCACAGGTCCTGCATCGTGTCAGACGAGCGAGGACACATCGGCACCAGAGGCTTCAGTTGATTCTGCAGCAGCATCAGCGTTTGCAGGTAAGTCGATGTAGCTACTTACCTGCAAACGCTGATGCTGCTGCAGAATCAACTGTAGCCTCTGGTGCCGATGTGTCCGGACTTGGGGAAGTGACGTCACAGCGTGATCTGCCAGAAGCTGGGCGTTCTGAAGTGAAGTGGATGATACTTCTCATCAGAACGCCCAGCTAGTAAAAGAAGTAAAAACGGCCCGATGTACGCACATAATACACGCCCAGTTGTACTTTTACTTTTCAACACGCCCAGTTGTACTTTTGCAAGCCTCATTTGCATAACTACAAAAATGGTCATAACTTGGCCAAAAATGCTCGTTTTTTAAAAATAAAAACGTTACTGTAATCTACATTGCAGCGCCGATCTGCTGCAATAGCAGATAGGGGTTGCAAAATCTGGTGACAGAGCCTCTTTAAATGGTATGTGAATAACAATGGTAACAAAGTAGTATATAAATAAATACACATCATTCACCAAAATGTGGACGTCTTCTTGACTATGTGTGGCTAAAACAGGGTGAGGAATCTAAGGTGACATCTTATTCTCCACCCTTAAAGGGAACCTGTCACCAGCATTTCACCTATTGAACTCTCCTCACCCCTCGCTGGCCGCTGCTGTGAAAAGTTCATTGCCATTAGCCCCGCTCCTAAATTCTTCCTCCGACTGTAAATAATGGTCTGCAAACATTTCGCTCATTTTATTGTAATAATACGGCAGTCTCATTCGTTCCTCTTCTTATGACCGCCGACCTGTGAAAACTGGCCCGTCCTGAATGCCAAAAACTCATCTGAGATAGCGCGCATTCGCCCGTCATGTATGGTCTGACACCCTTCCCTGCTTCGTCCGCACCTCAAATCTAGTTACTCCGCGTGGGCCGTTATGGTGTCCCATTGTGTGCACGCACCAGAACAGGACATCGATGCGCAAGCGCAGGATTTCGTATGTTCTGGGGGGAGGCGAGGAGCTGCCAATCAAATGTAAGGAGATGGGTTAACTTGGAAAAGCTTGAGGAATGAAGATATGACTCTTTTCGAACTAAGATATGACTCTTTTATGCTCATTAGCATACAGCACGGGAACACTTAAAAAAATGGAATACTAAAGGTACAGAGCCTGCTTAGAAGATAATTATAGGTTACATAAAAATGATTTTTCACCCACTTCCACCAGGTACTACTTGTTTATTAGGTGAAATACTGGTGACAGGTTCCCTTTAAACCCTGAAGGGTGATATGGACATTTCCAGTTGGGTGCCTTGATATAAACCCCTGAATTGGGCCCCCATGGGCAGAAACCTTTGTGATACCTATTGAAACTGATGATATTCTTTGTAAGATCTGCTTCTTCACTCACTCCTGGGCTGGATAAGATGACTATATTCTAAGTTTCGCTGAATGAAAGATTTATGTGGTGTTCAGAGGAATGGATGCTTGATGGAAGAGCGTCTGTCGCCCAACTCCCTCTCTTGCCCCTGTTTTTTTTTTTTTTTTGCACTGTATGGGGTCATTATGTATTGTTGGGGCTTCTGATTGATGCTGGGATAAACATACCATGTGTTTAACCTGCGGAGTGGCGCAGAAACCTAGTAGGTAAGGGCGTCCCCTGTCGACTCTATGATAAGCTATTGGAGAGCCAAGGGCCCAAAGCTGTTTTTGTAAAGGGGCCCTCTGCTCTCTGTGTCCATTGGATTGATGGGTGCACATTGAGATGGGGAAGAATGCTTTGGTCAGAGAGGGGGACTGTGATTTCAAGTGTTGACATGGCTGATGAACACCCACCACTGGAGGGGCCCCCTCAATCTGCTTGGCCCTCTTTCCTTAATCCTCAGTCATTTCTCATCCTCTTCACTCATAATTTGGCAAGTATTTCAGAAGTTCTGTATCTGCCTAACTTTGGCTTTTTATGCATGCACCAGTACAAGTTAAATGTCAATGATAAATATAGACGGAGCTCGTACAGAAGTATGAAGTCTTTCCTTTAGGGGTTTCCTACTTTGAGCATTTCCTTTAAATCACAGCGACTCGCTCCAAGGCCTGGTTTCAAATACAGCCCTACAGGGCCGAACTAGACATGTAATTTTGTCGATGTGCAATACTGATTTCATGAACGGGAGATGCCAGGATTACATTGGGGTCTTCATATATCTGGCTGACACTAGATTAACACAATAAGATAAGCACATAACTCAGGCCTATTATTGGACACACCGGGCCTACTTGTCAACCAAATTCTATCTCGTCAAAAGGTAATCTAATTTTTTTTTGTATCTTGTAACATATCCATTTATTTTACGAGAATTTCATAGAGATATATAGGAAAATAAAACAACTGGCGTTCTGTCAGACTGAAGCAGGCATCGCAATGTTCAGGAGGCGAATAATATCACTGCATAAAAGTATGATATATGGCAGCGATGCAAGGCTGAACCCTATCAACACTTCATGTTCCTAAATCCGGGAACTGCACTAAAATGAACTATTAAAGAGGAATTCCAACCAATATTAAGCGCTCTCAGGCAATTCCTCTCATAGAAATTGTGTAGCAGTTTAGTGTGAATGCTCGGCCAAAGCTGGAATAATCCTTTAACAAAAGTCTTGTTGCTTTGGTAAAATATTAATAGTAAATAACCATTTTATTATGTACATCTGGAAATAATCCATGTGTATCCTGATATATAATGTACATCGTGCTGATTGTCTGTTACATCACATCTTATTGCCAATAATCATCTAGAGCTGCACTGAGAAATCTGGTTCTGAGCTCTTCAGGACCAAGCTCATTTTGGCCTTCAGGACCAAGACCCATTTTTTCAAATCTGACATATTTCACTTTATGTGGTAATAACTCCGGAATGCTTTTACCTATCAAAGCGATTCTGAGATTGTTTTCTCGTGAGACATTGGACTTTATGATAGTGGAAAAATTTGGTCGATAAATTCAATATTTATCAGTGAAAAACTGCAAAATTTTGTGAAAAATTGCAAAAATTAGCATTTTTCTAAATGTAAATGTATCTGCTTGTAAGACAGGCAGTTATACCACACAAAATTGTTGCTAATTAACATCAACCATATGTCTACTTTAGATTGGCATCGTTTTTTTAAACGTCCTTTTATTTTTCTATGACCTCACAAGGCTCAGAACTTTAGCAGCAATTTCTCACATTTCCAAGAAAATTTCAAAAGGCTATTTTTACAGGGGCCAGTTCAGTTGTGAAGCGGCTTTTAGGGCCTTATATATTATAAACCGCCAAAAAGTCACCCCATTTTAAAATCTTCACCCATCAAAGTATTCAAAACAGCATTTAGAAAGCTTCTTAACCCTTTAAACGTTTCACAGGAATTAAATCAACGTAGAGGTGAAATTTTCAAATTTCATTTTGTTTTTGCAGAAATTCATTTTTAATCTATTTTTTCTGTAACACAGAAAGTTTTTACCAGAGAAATGCAACTCAATATTTATTGCCCAGATTCTGCAGTTTTTAGAAATATCCCACATGTGGCCCTAGTGTGGTAATGGACTGAAGCACAGGCCTCAGCAGCAAAGGAACACATAGTGGATTTTGGGCCTCCTTTTTATTAGAAAATATTTTAGGCACCATGTCAGGTTTGCAGGGCTCTTTCGGTGCCAAAGCAGTGGAAATCCACCAAAAGTGACCACATTTGGGAAACTACACCCCTTGAGGAAATTATCTAGGGGTATAGTGAGCATTTTAACCCCGCAGGTTTTTTGCAGAAATTATTGGAAGTAGGCCGTGAAAATTAAAATCTACATTCCTTCAAAGAAAATGTAAGTTTAGCTAATTTTTTCTAATTTCCACAAGGACTAAAGGAGAAAAAGCACCGCAACATTTGTAAAGCAATTTCTCCCGAGTAAAACAATACCCCACATGTGGTAATAAACGGCTGTTTGGAAACACGGCAGGGCTTAGAATGGAAAGAGCGCTATTTGGCTTTTGGAGCTCAAATTTAGCAGGATTGGTTTGCGGAGGCCATGTCGCATTTGCAAAGCCCCTAAGGGACCAAAACAGTGAAAACGCCAAAAAAGTGATTCCATTGAGAAAACTACATCCCTTGAGGAATCCATCTAGGGGTGTAGTGAGCATTTTGACCCCACAGGTGTTTCATAGATTTTATTAGAATTGGGCAGTGAAAATAAAAAAAATCCTTTTTCTTCAATAAGACATAGCTTTAGCTCCAAATTTTTAATTTTCTCAACAAATAAAGGAAAAAAAGAACCCCAGCATTTGTAAAGCAACTTCTCTGGAGTACGGCAATACCCCACACGTGGTCATAAACTGCTGTTTGGGCACACGGCAGGGCTCAGAAGGGAAGGTGCGCCATTTGCTTTTGGTGTACAGATTTTGCTGCATTTGGTTTCTGGTCGCTATGTTGCATTTGCAAAGTCCCTGTGGAACCAAAACAGTGGATCCCCCCCAGAAGTGACCCCATTTTGGAAACAACACCCTCAAGGTATTCACCTAGGGGTGTAGTGAGCATGTTAACCCCACAGGTGTTTTGCAGAAAATAGTGTGCACTCGATGTTGCAGAGTGAAAATGGGAATTTTTCCTTAGATACGCCAATATGTGGTGCCCAGCTTGTGCCACCATAACAAGACAGCTCTCAATTATTATGCGGTGTCTCCCGGTTTTAGAAACACCCTACGTGAGGCCCTAATCTTTTGCCTGGACATTCGACAGGGCTCAGGAGTGAAAGAGTACCATGTAAAATTGAGGCCTACTTTGGCGACATATAAAGTATTGGTTCACAATTGCAGAGGCTTTGATGTGAAATAGAAAAAAAAAACCCTGAGAAGTGACCCCATTTTGGAAACTGCACCCTCAAGGCATTTATTAAGGGGTGTAGTGAGCATTTTCACCCCACGTGTCTTTTCCATAAATGATTGCGCTGCCGAAGGTACAAATTAAAATTTTTCCCTAGATATGCCAATTCAGTGTCAAATATGTTGTGCCCAGCTTATGCCACTGGGGACACATACCTCAAAAATTGTTAAAAGGGTTCTCCTGGGTATGACGATGCCATATATGTGGACGTAAACTGCTGTTTGGGCACACTGTAGGGCTCAGATGGGTGGGAGCGCCATTTGGCTTTTGGAGCGTCAAATTTGCTTGGTAATAGTTTTGTTTGGAGTCTTACTGGTGTTTCTGTTTATAATGTGGGGCATATGTGAGCTGGGCAGAGTACATCAGGGTCACAGTCAGGTGGTATAATAATGGGGTAAAAAAAATAATAAAATGATCCATAGATGTGTGTTACGCTGTGATCGATCCTTTCTGCACAGGCCGGAGTCGCACTGATAAATGTCCTTCCTTATCCTTTTGGTCCACACTCCGCACCTTTGCAGTTTGGGGAATTTTGCCGGGACACTGCATTGTCCTGGTCTAATACGGGCGCCCTCACTTCCAGCAGATATGTTTGGGCCCTCCCCTTCCTGGTTCCCTAATTTTAGTGCCTTGATACATCGCCTTTTGAAACAGAAGAAATGTTCCCCTCGGGCCGGCACAACTGGATATTTTTCTTTCCTGACTTACTGGAGCCTTAACTTATTTTATTTTTTCATAGACGTAGTGGTATGAGGGCTCTTTTTTTACGGGACGAGCTGTAGATTTTATTGGTACCATATTGGGGTACATGCAACTTTTTGATCACTTGTTATCCTTTTTTTGGGAGGCAAGGTGACAAAAAAACAGCAATTCTGCCATAGTTTTTTAGTTATTTTTTTTAATACACAGCATTCACCATGCGTTATAAACGACATGTTACCTTTATTCTGCGGGTCAGTACGATTCCGGCGATACCAAATTTATAGAACTTTTTTATAACTTTTTGCACAATAAAATTACTTTTGGAAAGAGAATGTACTTTTTTCTGTCGCCATGTTGTGAGAGCCATAACTTTTAAATTTTTTCGTCGATGGAGCTGTGTGAGGGCTTGTTATTTGCGAGACGAGGTATAGATTTTATAGGTACCATTTTTGGATACATGCGACTTTTTGATCACTTTTTATTTCAATTTTTGGAAGACAGTGACCAAAAAAACAGTAATTATGGCAGAGTTTTTGAGGTTTTTTTTTTACGGCGTTCACTGCGCTGGATAAATAACATAATATTTTTATAGTTTAGGACGTTACGGTTTTTTTCCAATAATAAATGACTTGATAAGAGAAAAAGGGTGATTGTGTTTTATTTTATTACTTGAAACTTTTATTGTATGTTTTACAACTTTTATTTTTTTTTGTCCCAGTAGGGGACTTGAAGGTCCAACTGTTTGTCTGATGTTCTAATACATTGCACTACCTATGTAGTGCAATGTATTGGAACTGTCAGTTGTTCACTGACAGCAAGCCGATCAGGCTCCGCCTCTGGGCGGGGCCTAATCAGCTTATGTAATGACAGACAGGAGTCCATTGTTAGGGCTCCTGTTGCCATAGTAGCAGTCGCCAGCCTTGCCATCGCGTGGCAAGGCTGCCGATTTGCTACAAACCTCTAGGATGCAGCGATCACAATGGATCGCTGCATCGAAGGGGTTAATGCCAGGAATCGGAGCTAGCTCCGGTTCCTGGCGATAGATCGGGGTGTCCACTGTAACATACAGCGGACACCCACTGCTGATGACGCAGGCTCAGCTTCTGAGCCGGAAGCTGTTCCGGCGCCATCTTGCCGATGGTACCGGAAGCCTCCTGGGCCCCGCCAACGACGGGGCATAGGAGGATTCCGTTACTGGCGAACCGGGAGGTAAGCATTAGCCCTTTGCAGCCACCGGCAACCCAGTGATCACGTTGCTGGGGTGCCGGTGGCTATAAACTCCTCACATGCTGCGATCTCTATTGAAAGCAGCATGTGAGGGGTTAATCGGCCGGATTGGATGCTAGCTCCGGTCCTGGCCGATACCTCATACAGCTGTCACCCGGCGGTGATGTCGCTGGCTCGGCTCCTGAGCCAGCTTCATCTCCATCATGTACAGTTACGTGAAAAGGCGGTAAGACACCAGTTTTAATCACGTAACTGTATGTGATTGGGCGGGAAGGGGTTAAAGACTGTTGCTCTGAAGTATAATACAAGGTGTAACTCAGGATGAGTACAGGATAAGTAATGTAATGTATGTACAAAGTAACTCCACCAGCAGAATAGTGAGTGCTGCTCTGAAATATAATACAAGAGGTAACTCAGGATCAGTACAGGATAAGTAATGTAATGTATGTACACAGTGACTCCTCCAGCAGAATAGTGAGTGCAGCTCTGGAGTATAATACAGGATGTAACTCAGGATCAGTACAGGATAAGTAATGTCATGTATGTACACAGTGACTCCACCAGCAGAATAGTGAGTGCAGCTCTGCAGTATAATACATGATGTAACTCAGGATCAGTACAGGATAAGTAATGTAATGTAATGTAATGTATGTATACAGTGACTCCACCAGCAGAATAGTGAGTGCAGCTCTGGAGTATAATACAGGATGTAACTCAGGATCAGTACAGGATAAGTAATGTCATGTATGTACACAGTGACTCCACCAGCAGAATAGTGAGTGCAGCTCTGCAGTATAATACATGATGTAACTCAGGATCAGTACAGGATAAGTAATGTAATGTAATGTAATGTATGTATACAGTGACTCTACCAGCAGAATAGTGAGTGCAGCTCTGGAGTATAATACATGATGTAACTCAGGATCAGTACAGGATAAGTAAAATCATGTATTTACACAGTGATCCCGCTCTCCCTGTTTATATAGATTATATTTATATGTGACCTGCAAAATGGTGTCCGAGATGATGCTACACTGTGCCACTAAATACATCAAATAAATTACAAACCACAAAAAAAGGGGACATATTGTATATTTACTTACATATTTACTTACATATCACAGAAATAACGAAATACTTACTGATACAAGGGCAGGTTCAATCACCAGCTCCCAGCAGGATGCAGACAAGCATAATGCTACATGGAGGAAGGTTACACAGGTGCAAAATACTGATAAACAGTCTCACACATACTATTCATGAGAGGGGTGGGTGCTTCGTATTATCATTGCACACAGATGTGTGCAATCTTATACAAGGGTACCATTCACATAGTTACGTGTAGTGCACCATCCTGGTTTTCAGCCTATTGATCAGGCCCATACTATTAGATTAGGTGGGCTACCTCTAAATACTTTTCTTATTACAAGCCAGTGTTTACCAGGCTAACAATCATTTAGACATTCTTTAAGTCTGCAGTGTAACTCTTCCCAGTTCGCATTTTTCTTGACAAAATGTTTTCTAAGACTTTCTTAATTCACCAGGTATCTATAGTGCCAGTAACGGGGCAGGAAGAATGGCCGCCGTATCACCCTTCCTGAGATTCCACCTCCTGATTAAATTGCCTTCTTCTTGGAGCAGTTGTTCTTTGTGTCACTTGAGAAATAATAAATTACATTTCTTGGATAGAGTAGTGAATTGTGCAACTAAAGACGGAGGAAAATCTGTAGTGGAAATAACTGGACAGAAAAATAAGACATTCAAAGGCTAATAATAGAGCCATCAGTGTCCACCCTTTGGCTGAGTTTCGTTGCCACATCTCCGCAGTGCCGCTTATTATTACAGTACAATGGATTTTTCTGAGCACTGCTGACCCGAGCTCAGAAAAGGTTAGAATACGACCGTGGATGGAGGAATGCAATCATGTATTATTTGCCAGACAGGAGGCCCATGGACAGTAAGTGCTTATGCCATCTGTTGTTAACGGAACACAATTCTTTTATTTACCAATTCAAAAAATAAAAATAAGCAAATCCAACTTTCTGGCCAATGGGACGTTCTGGAGATGGAGACCACAGGGATCTTTAGGTTGTGAAGAACTTCCAAGAAGCATGAAAGACTCAACACCTTTTTTATGTTCGTGATTGACACCTGGAGGACAAGAGGATCCTCGAAACGGCTCCAGGTTCTGACATAATAAAGGGGAGCAGCCACAAATGGGCTCTGAGGTCCAACAGCAGACAACCTAGTCTATAAATGGTCTAAAAGTCCCTATGATATAGCCCAGGTGTACCAGTTTACCAGTTCTCCATAGCTAGAGGATGGGCCCTCAGTGTAACTTCCTCTGGTGGGCCCAAGCTACGCCAGTCCGACATGAAGTACAAACTCAAAAACATCTTTTGCCAATCACGACTCCATATTTGTTGTGTCAATGTTTCTCACGTAATGGTGATGGACATAGGTATCTGATATTCTTCAGTAATGGTGAGGGATAGATCCTTCAGTTGCTTGGCCAAAAACATCTTGAGGCATAGTCCTATGTGCCTCCAGTCCTGAGTAAGGTTTCAATGGGGTAAGAAGTAAGCACTCTCCTTTGTCATAAATACACCAGACTCATAACTAGGAGTCTGTTGTATTCTTTAACCACTCCTGTCAGCCAAACGGCACAATTTTTTTTTTTTTTGCAGTTTTAGCAAATAGGACAGTGTAATGTCCATGGCTGCGGGCTGTCAGCTCCGTTCCCCTCCTGACAGCCGCAGCCACGAGTCAGCAAGCGCTGGCCCCAGTCTCCTCCTCAGGAGACGCCTGTGCTCGCGTCCACTCACCTCAGTCGGATCCCGTAGGGTGCGCGAGCACGCTCGTGCCCGCTCTTAAAGGGGAAGCGCGCGTAACGGACATTGTGGATGAACTTTGACCCGTGAGTACCCTGGACTATAAGAGGGGTCCAGCCCCCTAGTTCTATGTCTGAGCGTTGTTGTGTTCCCTAGTTTGTCTATGTGATGGCCTCCTAGTGTGTTCCCTGTTCCAGTCCCTGTACCTGTACCTATACCTGTTCCTAGCAATCTATACATTCCTGGTCTAGCACTGAGCTGTGCCAAAGTCGTGCCGTGCTGCATCCACATCTGACTTGCTTCACCTCGCCTGCTACCTAGTCCCAGCCGAGCCTGCCCTGCTGCTGTCTGAGCTGCCACAGGTACCTATAGAACTATAGACTCTCACCTGCTCCCTGTTGGCCAGCTGCCTTACCGCCAAGGCGGCACGGCCCAGTGGGTCCACAGACCCTTTGTGACAGACAGTGAACCTGTTTCTGTATTGTGCTGCCCTTACCTAGGCTAGCCTTACCTGAGCTTGTCATCTCAGTGTTCACTGCTTAGTGAGAGCAGTCTGACACTTTTACTAGGATGAAAGAAAGATAAATGGTGAAAATGGTTATCACTATGAGCCAAATCTTCTTGACCTCCGTTGTGTTGATATAGCAATCTGCCTCCATCACATTGCATAGCACAGTAGACGTACACCTTGTCTCTGGACCACCAATGGTCTAGATGTTGAGAGATAACTTAGATGAGGTCACAGATAACTAGTGATCCACAAATGAGAAATTCTCGTTACTGATGTAACGTTACCGGATAACATCAACATTTTTAGTTACCTTTGAACCATCATCAGTAATGTTTGTTATTAGAAAGGAGCTTATCTTGTCATGTCCAATCACCACAACTTTACCTCATCATGACAATCACCGCAACTTTACCTCATCGTGACAATCACCACAACTTTACCTCATCGTGACAATCACCACAACTTTACCTTGTCATGACAATCACCACAACTTTACCTTTGTTAAGACGATTACCACAACTTTACCACATCATGACAATCACCACAACTTTAGCTTGTCATGTCCAATCACCACAACTTTACCTTGTCATGTCCAATCACCACATCTCCACCTCATCATGACAATCACCAAAACTTTACCTCATCATGACAATCACCAAAACTTTACCTCGTCATGACAATCACCACAACTTTACCTCATCATGATGATCACCACAACTTTACCTCGATATGGCATTCACCACAATTTTACCTCTATATGATGATCACCAAAACTTTACCTCGATATGACAATCACCACAACTTTACCTCAATATGACGATCACCACAACTTTACCTCGTCATGACAATGATCACCACAACTTTACCTTTGTCATGACGATCATCACAACTTTACCTTGGCATGACAATCACCACCACTTTACTTTGTCATGACAATCACCACCTCTTTACCTCATCATGTAGGACAACACAACTTTATGTGTTTTGTTCTTCACACCATTTATTCATTAAGTCATAGATTTCACTCTAAGCCGTATTCCTCCCTATTAATAAAAAAGGTTTCCCCACTTCAGACAGTTCTTCTGAAAGGTGCGGGTCTCACCTTTGGGATCCATTTATTTTGGGAGGACATGGATTCCTTGACCCTCATCAGGAGTACACGCATAGCAGGAAATGCAGACGTGTGCATGTGTGTAGCTCTCTCCATTAAAGTCTATGGTAGTTACAGAAAAAGATGAGCGTGCTTGCTTGGCTGTCTCCATAACTCACCTCCTTGCGGGCACATAGGGTGCACCATTTGTCACTACTTAAGGGGTGACACTAGTCCTGATGAGCTAGGAACATAGAGCTTACCACCCCCTGATCCAACCCTTGGCACCTGCACCTATGGAAAAGCGGCTGCACAGGAACCATCTACATGATTGATCAGTGTTATTTAGGCACTTCATGACTTGGATAAGTAGAGTAGAGTGATCCGTAACCTTCCTTAGCCTCCAGAATAAAACACATGACACCGAGGTTGGATTTTAATGGCCACAGCAGCCGTTTATTATAAATTTTATGCAAATAAAATTTTATAACCAAAACATTAAAACACCCAAGAATTCCCCAGAATTGGAATTCTTCCAAAAAACACCTAACAAAACCCTTAACAGGGTCAATATAAATAACAACATGACCAGGGGAAGCCCTTGAGGTTACCGCCAAATAGAAACCAACTAGCCATCTGCCACCACCACATGTTTTTTACCTCCAGCCGTAACCCGGCTCGAAAGCACCACTCACTTCTGCAGATGGCTTTTCCCATAAAGCACTTCAAAGGGGTAACACCCTAAGAAGCCTTCCACATATTTTGAGGGACGCATACCCCTGATGCGACCTCCCCCACCAGTTTTACTGACCAACCTCAAGGACTCCCCACGCCAGCCACCGTGACAAACATATACCCCCATATACCATTCACCATACACCCTCCTGATCACACACTTCCCATGCAAAACCGAAAATAAAGGGCGGGTGGGTGGGACTGCTATTGATGCTGTTCCTCTCGCTGTCTCCCTCGCACTGAGGAAAACAGCGGGAAGCCGATACTCTCACCCCCTCCTCACTCCAAACCACTCCTCTTCCCTCCCCTAACTACTGCTATGCATCTTAACCCCTTCCTTCCCACTACCTCCTATCCTGTCATGGTGGCCTCCCCTTATGTCTTGCAGTCGGCAGTGCGGCCGCTCCTTGACTTGGATAAGTAGAGTTGAGTGATCCGTAACCTTCCTTAGCCTCCAGAATAAAACACATGACACCGAGGTTGGATTTTAATGGCCACAGCAGCCGTTTATTATACATTTTATGCAAATAAAATTTTATAACCAAAACATTAAAACACCCAAGAATTCCCCAGAATTGGAATTCTTCCAAAAAACACCTAACAAAACCCTTAACAGGGTCAATATAAATAACAACATGACCAGGGGAAGCCCTTGAGGTTACCGCCAAATAGAAACCAACTAGCCATCTGCCACCACCACTTGTTTTTTACCTCCAGCCGTAACCCGGCTCGAAAGCACCGTTCACTTCTGCAGATGGCTTTTCCCATAAAGCACTTCAAAGGGGTAACACCCTAAGAAGCCTTCCACATATTTTGGGGAACGCATACCCCTGATGCGACCTCCCCCACCAGTTTTACTGACCAACCTCAAGGACTCCCCACGCCACTGCGAATGGGCCTTGACCACCTCAAGCTTTTGAGCTCCTCCACACCAACACCCCTCTTTCGATTCCTTCTGCCAGGGCCACACTCCATATAGCCATCCCAACCTCATTCAGGTGCACCCCATCTTGTCTCCAGTAACACCCCGCTCCAGCTTCCAGGTCCCTATGCCGGACCACCACTCCACCATGCTTCGCCACAAAAGCTGACACCGCCCTATTAACATTTATTCTGGCCTTATTCAACCTTTCCACAGATCGAGCCAAACGCCACGACTTTCTAGGCACAATGTCTGACCAGACTATCATTAATCTCGGGTGCAACGCCCATAAGCACAACAAATCGTGCTTAATGTCCCTTATCAGATCGCGAAAAGGGCGCACTCCTAAATCATTTCCCCCCACATGCAACACTAAAATGTCAGGAACCCGATCTAGCTGAGTATATACCTGTAATTCCTGTAACACCTTAGCCCCGACCATCCCCCTAAAACCCAACCAGTGTAGGACAGCCTTCTCCCGTGGAAGCCTCAGTTGGCGGCCATCAGGACGAACATCCGCCCTCAGAGCGCCCCAGTAAACAAAAGAGTGCCCCAAGATCCAGACCAGACAAGGGCGTAAACCTGTAAAGAGAGAAAAACACACATCTTACAATCCCATTCGCACTCCATTTTTACAGACTCACACCCCCACCTTAGTAATAACTGAACCCTGTTAAAGCAGATGAGGTCGCACGTAGGTGCGAAAACGGTCCCAATGCGCCTCACCCCCGCCTCATCCAAACCCCATCTCACCGCCTCAGTCGCTGTGCCAATTCGAAACGAATGCGAGGAATACTCCGTCTCCCGAACCCCGATTGCAATCAAACAGCGCTTGAACAAAATTGAAATCTAGATAGAAACGACCCATCCTCATGTCGCAACAACGGAACCCCAGTTAACCCCCCTTGCACCCCAAATGCAGCCACACAATGTACCGGGCACATCACCGAACCCTCGATAGCGAACAACACTATCCGCCTACCCTTGCCCGTTGTGTCAGTTTTTGACCTGCGCAGCACAATCTCCACCCTGTCAACAAACAACTCCACATCATCCAAACCTATTCCGCCCGCCCGTGAAACACTTGGCGACACCAGTTCACCAATTCTAAACGCCCCGAAAAAGGCTAACGAAAAAGCCAGGCGGAACAATCGGACTTCAAAAACCGAATTACAAACCCCTTCCACCGCCGTTCCCAGCAGGCAAAGAATCCGAAAAGAAACCGGCCGCTGCCGATCCACCGACACTCTCCCCCTGCGAACCCCTTTCAAAGCTTGCACTGCTAGAAACTCCTTAGTCACATCCACCAATCCATGCAGTTTCAAA
This sequence comes from Rhinoderma darwinii, assembly GCF_050947455.1. NCBI lineage: Eukaryota > Metazoa > Chordata > Amphibia > Anura > Rhinodermatidae > Rhinoderma > Rhinoderma darwinii. The sequence goes on from NC_134687.1 coordinate 628,126,730, forward strand.
CCAAACGCCACTGCGGACACGAACTTGTTCACTTTGGATACAGACACACCCGACTCATACGCGTCCCCCAGCCAGTACAACAAAGCCACCAGTCTGTCCCGGTCAGACCGGACGTCACCTAGGAATCTCAACCAAAGCTCCCATTGAGCCCAGCCAGCCCTGTATGCTGCCCACGTAGAGCTCGCCAGAGATCGCTCAATCAATGCTTCTGCCGCAGCGAAACCAACTCCCAAAGATGATCCGGACAAACCTTGCTGATCTGATCCGCTCCCGGTGCCAGCTGACGAAAACGCTCCCACTGCGAGCGAGAAAGGGCATCAGCAACACAATTTTCAACCCCCGGAACATGCACCGCCACCACCCAAGCATTTAAGGACAAACACACTAGCACCAAGTGCCATAACAGTTGCACCACCGGAGGAGATGACGCCGAGATATTATTGATAGCCAACACCACCCCTAAGTTATCGCAGTAAAAACAAATCTTCTTGTTCCTGAGCCTGTCCCCCCAAATGGTCACCGCGACCACAATAGAGAACAGCTCGAGTAAGGCCAAGTTTTTCGTCAAAACCGTTGTCAACCCAGGTATCTGGCCACCCTCCGGTGCACCACTGGCCCCCACAATAAGCTCCAAAACCGCCCCCTCCAGCCGCATCTGTAAACAAATCTAAATCCACTGAATCAAGAGCCCCATCCATCCAAAGTGACTGCCCGTTGTATTGGCCCAAAAACCGATGCCACACTTCCAAATCCGCCCGGTGCTCACAACTCAATCTCACAAAATGATGCGGTGCCAACACCCCGGCTGTCGCCGCCGCCAAACGCCTACTAAACACTCTGCCCATGGGCATGATCCGACACGCGAAGTTTAACTTCCCCAATACCGATTGCAAACTACGCAACGTAACCTTTTTAAGCCGAGCCAATGCCTGAACCTCCGAACGAAGCCCCGTCAATTTATCTTCAGGTAGCCTACATTCCATCAAGACCGAGTCAATTTCTATACCTAGAAAACAAATAACCGTAACCGGACCCTCCGTCTTGTCCGGAGCCAACGGGACTCCAAAATCCCTCATGACCCCCTGTAGAGCATACAAAATATTGGCGCACACCGCTGAACCACCCGGGCCAACACACAAAAAATCGTCCAGGTAATGAATGACAGACTTCACACCTGCGACCTCCCGTATTACCCATTCCAAAAACGAACTAAATGCCTCAAAATACGCGCACGACAAAGAACAACCCATCGGCAAACAACAATCAACAAAAAATTCCCCTTCCCAAAAACAACCCAACAACCGTTGGCTCATGGGATGAACCGCAGTAACCGAAATGCCGCTTCAATATCCGTTTTTGCCAGCAAAGCACCTTCACCCGCTTCCCGAACCAAAACCACCGCCTTATCAAATGACGCGTACACCACTGAACACAACTCTGGATCAATCCCATCGTTCACCGATGCACCCCGGGGAAAGGACAGATGGTGTATTAAACAAAACTTGTTCGGCTCACGCTTAGGCACTACCCCCAATGGAGAAACAACCAAGTCATCCACAGGGGGTTCAACAAAAGGCCCCGCCATGCGGCCCAAACTAACCTCCTTCCGCAATTTTTCGGTGACCACCCCCGAGTGTTGATACGCGGACCGAAGATTCAGATGAATGACCGGAATGTCATACGGGGGAGCAGGAATCACAAAACCCATGCTAAAACCGTCCTCAATCAACTTTGCCCCAGCCCTATCCGGATAATTACTTAGAAAGGGGGCCATCCTTGCTAACCTCACCGGTGTCAATCCCTTGACCAGCTGCCCCCCCGAACCCCCTCCCCTTTTTCCTTTCCGCAAGCACTTTGATGCACCATGGGACGTCCCGCTGCAATGGGAACACACATGCTTGAACTTGCACGTGGCCCCAAATTTACATTGGCCGTCGTTAAATTGCCAACAGAAACCAAGTTTCGAACCGGAACTCTGACCTGACTGACCGACCTGCCCTGCAGATCCCCCGCTCCCTGGAAAGGACTGTCCCGGCTTAACCGGAGCAGTCACCCGCAACCACAAAGCGATGTCTTTCTGATCCCATCTAATGCTGGGTCGCACCGCCTTCCGCTGCCGAAACTGCTCATCGTATCGCAGCCATACCATACCGCCATAAACCCGATGCACCTCACCAATAGCATCCATATAACAGAAAAGAGCAGAGCAATGTTCCGGAGCTTTTTCCCCAACTACGCTAGCCAAGATTGCAAACGCCTGCAGCCAGTTCACAAACATTTGTGGAATAAGACGATAACGCCGCTGTTCCTCCTCCTCTTTCTTACTCTCATCCCTTTTCCCTTTATCCAAATTAAATTTTGCCAAAGGAAGGAGAGAAAATATTTCCACATATTTGTCCTTCCAAATGCGCTCGCGAACCTCCTGTTTCAAATGCGCCCCCAACGGCCCTTCGAAACACACATAAATTTCCCCCCGCGCTCTATCATCCAACCGTACTCTATCACCTTCCTGTGCCCCATCCATCTGTACCGACACCGCTACAGCCCCCCTGGAGCCCCCAACTTGCAACCCAGCCAGCGGCTGCCCAACCCCCGGCGCTACCGTCCCCCCCAAACCGCCACCGGAGCCACTCCTGCCGATACCGGCGCCTGTGACTTATCTAACTTATTCACCAGCTCGCGCAAACATCCTACTAAATCCGCAAAACCGCTAACATTCCCCCCAGAAGGCCCGCCATCGGCCGCATTGCCCGACACGACCCTCGCACCCCCCGACAAACCAGCAGTATGAAAAGAGATAGAAGATGAACACCCACCTGGCTGCTCAGGCGCTGTGATCCCGCCAGCCGGACTAACTTGACCACGCTGATGCTCTCCAACTTCTCCCTCTTCCAAATCACCCGCCAACCGCGACCGCTGCCCACACACACAGTGAGAGCACGGAGATCCTCTACCCGATTGTCCCCAAGGGCCGGCCTCCATTGGAGCCCTGATGCTGAGAGGTCCAGCCGCCTATTGCCCGATCCGCGGAACCCAGACCTCTGAGCGCGCTCCACATCCCACCGGACTCGCCATCCTCCCTGCAGAAAGCCTCGTAGCAGCGAGCCCCCTGATTGGCTCTTCATCATGCGGGGCTGCCGACATGCCCATGTCCTGTATCACCCCCGACGGAGGGGGGTATTTGGAAAACTGGGAGCAGACCCCCCCCTCACCGCCAAGCACCGCCGCGGCTGGGGATTTCTACCAGGCCAGGACCTCCTAGGGGATGCCGCTCTCCCTGGAGACCGGCCTGCAGCGACCCTGGAGGGGCTTCCCCTGCGGCGCCGTGCCCGCGGGATTTCCTCAGGGCTAAGTCTCGCCGGCGGGCGGGTACGCCTAGACCTGCGAGCGGGCACCCCCTCTGAAGAAACCGGATCGATCCCTCCACTAACCGGAGTAGTGAACAGCAGCGGGCTGCCCACATCTAAATCCAGCACCACCGCAGATGACAGTGAGGGAGACGAGTGTAGAGGAGCCGCCCCTCCCCCTCCCTGGACACTGCGCGATGCGAACGCCGGGGGCCCTGCTGCCTGGGGCACAGCCAGCAGCAAGAGTCTTGTCACCTGTGCCTCAAACCAGCCATCGTCCTGCAAGTCCACTGCCGCCCGGAGCCGCTCCACCAGCCCATCAAAAGACGCCATCACAGCCCAGGTAAGTAAAGTCCAGATTACACACTAAGAACAGCTCACTGCTATTGATGCTGTTCCTCTCGCTGTCTCCCTCGCACTGAGGAAAACAGCGGGAAGCCGATACTCTCACCCCCTCCACACTCCAAACCACTCCCCTTCCCTCCCCTAACTACTGCTATGCATCTTAACCCCTTCCTTCCCACTACCTCCTATCCTGTCATGGCGGCCTCCCCTTATGTCTTGCAGTCGGCAGTGCGGCCGCTCCTATATTGTAATATTCAGGCAATTCCCCTTATAGTACACCATAAGGGTAGACAGGGGCATCACTAGAAGGTACTGCACAGGGCACCAACAAATCAAATGCCAGCCCTGATAACTCTTAAAGACGCTCTCATGACTTCTTAAATGAAACAGGTTTGGCATATTGATCCAGGGAATTAATCAAAAGTATCAGAAGATAATTTTCTCAGTTATTATAGGGTTAATCTTCCCTGCTGGGAGTCTTGTTTACCTTCCTCTGGATCCACCCATGTTCAAGTTGATGGATTTTGTTCACAGTTGGACATTTCCATCTTGGGGCCTTCTTATTTACATGAAGTAACATTCTAGCACATTTCTACATCTTTAACATTTCTTGTGTTACTTTGCAGAATATTAATACCATACACATGGCCGCTGCCTGATGAGAGGGGCAACATCAAAGGTCTCTATGTTCCCTGAAGACCAGGACTTTGACCACTATGAGATATCCATTTCCATCACAGCAGCAGATTCCGAGGATTTCCTGAAATCTAGTACGTCCGTTACGTTTTTCTTCCTCTCCCGGTCTATGGGGCTCCTCCGCTGAGTACGAGAGGTCAAAGTAAAAAGGCTCAGGCTGCGGACCCCGGAGGAATCCAAAACAAGCGAAGTCAGATGTTGCGCAGACGAGATGACCCAGACTCATTACTAGAACCATGTTATGTGTCGTGACTAATTAATTCACTGGATCTCGCCGTTGTGGCTGGTATCTGTCCTTTTTACTGTTCTGAAAGGATGAAGAGTCTCCCGACCTCTTATATAACATACAGAGAAGCGGCAGACGACTCCGGTTATTGATCGTGTCCTGCAGGGATGGCAGCTTGGATTGAGTAGAATTATTTGGAGCTGTCAGTCGCGCAGGCTCCAGTGACACATTACAGTAAAAATGTCAGAGCGACGCTTTAATTAGACGAAGGAGAAATATCTTCCAATCTGCTCCTCCGCATTGCAAATTGGTTCTAGAATTCTTTCAAATCTTGATCTGAATGTAAAGATCAGATTGTACTTTTTATAGTTCTCACTAGTGGCAGGAACTATTATAGGATATACTGTATAATAGACATATGAAATTATTGTGATCGTGACAGATGCCGCATGCTGGGGATGGTGAGGGATTAGAGGATGATGGGGATTGCAATTCCACAAATCAAATTCGTATTGAAGAAATATTTATTTAGGATGCTTAGCTTAAATAAACCCACCAGTCTTCCTATAATGTTCTACTGATGACCCCACCATGATGATCACCCTTCAAAATTGCATAATGGAAATGTAGAAGTCCCTTTTTTTGTCTCCAATCATCCATTATTTTCAACTGCAATTTTTTAATTTCTTCTCACTAAAGAGCGGAGCTTTGTTGTCATACTAATGGGGGTCATTTTATTAAAAGGTTCTTCTGAGAATAAGCTGGTCAGATGATGTCTTGCTGTCCCAGACCCCCAGCGATCACTTGTATTCTGCAAAGGATCATTGCAGCAAGTGTTCAATTATTCTGCAATACCACCACAGGTGAAATGGTGTATTACATGGTGGATATTGTTGGATCCTCCAGAGTGGTGAGAGACACGCTTAGGGTATGTTCACACGGCCAAATTTCAGACGTATACGAGGCGTATTATGCCTCGTTTTACGTCTGAAAATACGGCTCCAATACGTCGGCAAACATCTGCCCATTCATTTGAATGGGTTTGCCGACGTACTGTGCAGACGACCTGTCATTTACGCATCGTCGTCTGACAGCTGTCAAACGACGACGCGTAAAAATACAGCCTCGTCAAAAGAAGTGCAGGACACTTCTTTGGACGTTTTTGGAGCTGTTTTCTCATAGACTCCAATGAAAACAGCTCCAAAAACGGACGTAAAAAACGCCGCGAAAACGGCGTGAAAACGCCGCGAAAAATGCGAGTTGGTAAAAAAACGTCTGAAAAGCAGGGTCTGTTTTCCCTTGAAAACAGCTCTGGATTTTCAGACGTTTTTGTTGACTACGTGTGAACATAGCCTTAGTGGCTGCTCTCTGACCAGGAAAATAGATAAGGGTCCTGAATAGTTAAGCCCCGACCCATCCCATTAACTAAAAGTGCCCTAAGAGTATAAGAAAATATGTTTTATTTCTTTTCATGTAAAAAATCCCAAATCATCAATTCCCTCAGTAATAACCAGGTTTGTGCTGATATTTTTATTTTTTTTGAAGGTTTGAAAAAAATGATGCATTGTTGTCTCCAATCAATCTCCAACCATGAAATAGGAAGTTTCCAGTGTCCACGGTATCTGGTCACACTGAATTGACTGCAGCAAGGGCTATTAAAGATTCTATAAATGGACAGTGGTCGGTTCATAAAAGTAAAATTATGGCCGTGAGCTTTTACGCTGTGTCTAAGTTGTGGCAGCAGCAGAGAGCTCTTATCTCCCCTGCATGGGACTGATTATAGGAGCCGGTGATCCATAGTCTGCTGGATTATAGTAGTATTATTGAATTGGCAAATATCCACTACGTGTGGAGGAGAGCTGCACTGCTGAGGATGAGACTCACACTCAGACTTAGGGCTCATGCACACGGCCGTATTAAGGTTTCTTTTTTGGAGCTGTAAAAGGGTTGCATGAAGCCTTACTATATCTCCACATAGCTCTGATTTCATATGGAATACACAAGAAAGATTGATCGGCACATTCCAGCAAAATTCGAAAAAAGTATATACAGGTGCAAGTACGCCCATGACTGCAAAACAATACACAAGAAAATGGCGACAACACTCTCCGAACACCAATGCCACCTAAAACACTATATATAAATAAATATGCATTACTGCTGAATCTACTTACAGTAGTGAGGTTCTTAGCGCACATTTTGATCAAATTGTGTGAGCCCATACTGAGGGATATAGAGAATTTTGTATGAATCCAACAGAAACAAATGGTGGTACACTTAATCACATAATGTATGTGCGGAAATAGGGAAACATCACTCAGTGGGGCCCCCCATTTAAAAAAACGGTCCGTGACGAAGACATGGACCGCAAACTGGTTCATTTATGCTGATTATGGAAGGAGGGGAAATAAAAATAACTGTTTTCATATTCAGAATATTGAAGCTAATTTCTCCAGAGATAACCAACAAGTGACTATGGCTATCACAAACTACTCATTAGTCACTTACTACTTGTCTGTTACTTACTCCTTATCTGTAACAAACTACTTATCTGTCACTTATTATTCATCCATCACTTACTACTCATCAATCACTTACTACTGAACTGTCACTTATTATTCGTCTATCACTTACTACTTATCTATCACTTATTATTCATCTATCACTTACTTGTAACGTCTATGGCCACGGCTCATCATTCTGACTTACTCCTCGACGGCCGCGGCCATGGACATGTGAGTTCCCTGCAGCATCATCCCCCTGTGAGGCACCGGCACTCACTTCCTGGTATCGAGACTGTCTCCGAAGGGCGCGCGTGCCCACGCGTGCACGGTCCTAAAGGGCCAGTACGCACATAATCTCAGGAATTCCGCAATTAAGCCCAGAATGCTACTGGACTATAAAAAGGGCTCTGCCCTCTTGTTCTTTGCCTGAGCGTTGTTTGTCTTGCTACTGGTCCCCTAGTTTCTTCCAGTTCCCAAGTGCTCCCTGTTCCTGTATCCTGTATCCCGTGCTGTCCTGGTCAAGTGCCGTGCTGAAGCTGTTGTCATGTTCTGCTACACCACGCCTGATGTCTACCTGCTTCCTGGTCCCAGCGGAGCCTGCCTTGCTACTGTCCGAGTTGCCACAGGTACCCTTTCTGGACTATGGACTCTGTACTATACCTCTTTGGCCAGCTGCAATTATGCTACGCGGTAAGGCCCGGTGGGTCCACACCCCGCATCGTGACAGTACGCTCAGGCCATGGACCCCGCTGGTCAATTCAAGGGCATGTCACCTTCCCAAGCCATGCAGGCAGACCTGCAGGATCTCCGAGCAAGACAGGATGTCACGATGGGTCTGTGGAAGTGGTCTTGGCGGTAAGGCAGCTGGCCAACAGGGTGCAGGTGAATGTCTATAGTACGTATAGGTGCCTGTGGCAGCTCAGACCGCAGCAGGGCAGGCTCGGCTAGGACAAGGCAGTAGGTAGACGTCAGGCGAGGTGAAGCAGGTCAGACGTGGATACAGCACGACAGAACTTTGGCACAGCACAGTGCTCGACCAGAATGGTATGGAATGCTAGGAACAGGAACTGGAACTGGTACAGGAACTGGAACTGGGGCAGGTACAGGAAACACACTAGGAGGCATCACATAGACAAACTATAGGGAACACAACAACGCTCAGGCATAGAAGCAGGGGGCTGTACCCCTCTTATAGTCCAGGGTACTCACGGGTCAAAGTTCATCAGAATGCCTGGTGCGCTCTGCCCCTTTAAGAGCGGGCACGAGCATGCGCGCGCACCTTACGGGATCCGGGTGAGGTGAGTGGACGCGAGCGCTCGCGTCTCCTGAGGAGGAGGCTGGGGCCAGCGCTTGCCGACTCGTGGCTGCGGCTGTCAGGGGAAGGTTGGAGCTGACGGCCCACAGCCAAGGACATTACAGTATCCCCCCTCTTATGCCCCCTCTTCTTGGTGTCTGAGCGAGAGAGAAATTCTTTCAGAAGAGTAGGAGTATTGAGATTCTTCTCTGGCTCCCAGGACCTCTCTTCAGGACCAAACCCCCTCCAATCCACCAAATAAAAGGTTTTTCCTCTCACTCTCTTGGTGTCCAGGATCTCCTTGACCTCAAAGATGTCCGAAGGGCCGCTGGAGGCAACCGCAGGGCTGGGAGTCTTGGAATAGCGGTTCAGAATCACCGGTTTCAGGATGGAGACATGGAAGGAGTTGGGAATCCTGAGGGTAGGTGGCAGTCAAAGCTTGTAGGCGACAGGTTTGATCTGCTGCAGGATCTCGAATGGTCCGAGGAACCTGGGGGCAAATTTGCATGACGGCACCCTCAGTCGGATATTCCTTGAAGACAGCCAGACCCTTGTGTCAGGAAGAAACTGAGGAGGCTCTCTTCTCCTTGTGTCAGCCTTCCATTTAATGCTGTCCACTGCCATTAGGATGGAGGATCGAGTCTGCTGCCAGATCTGCAAGAAGTCTCTAAACGTGGAGTCAGCCGCTGGTACCTCGGAAGTATCAGGCACCGGGAGAGGAATTTGTGGGTGCTGGTCGTAGATAATGCAGAACGGTGTATTCCTAGTAGACTCGCTGGTGTGATTATTATATGAGAACTCAGCCCACGGAAGCAGCTGGACCCAGTCATCATGCTGCTTGGAGATGAAGTGGCTTTGGCAGTTCTCCAAAATCTGGTTGATCCTCTTGACCTGACCATTAGACTGAGGATGGTAGGCTGAGGAAAAGTCCAACTTCACGCCGAGGAATCCGTAGAGGGCTCTCCAGAATTTCGAGGTAAACTGAACCCCCCGATCAGACACAATATGCTGCGGCAAGTCGTGCAAGCGGAAGATGTGTTGGATGAATAACTTGGCCAACTGAGGAGCAGAAGGAAGGCCAGAGGAACGAAGTGGGCCATCTTCGAAAATTGGTCCACCACCACCCAGACAGCGCTGCATCCAGCAGAGAGAGGGAGGTCCGTGATAAAGTCCATAGCTATATGCTGCCAGGGAGCATTGGGCACAGGCAATGTCTGGAGCAGACCAGCAGGTCTGGAGTGGGAGGCCTTGTTGGCAGCACATACAGAACAGGAAGAATCGAAGTCCACAATATCCTTGGGCACCGTGGACCACCAGAGATGACGAGCAATCAAATCCCGGGTCTTACATACCCCCGTGTGACCTGCCAGTCTAGAGGAGTGTCCCCAGGGGAGGATTCTTCCACGATCAGCCAGGTGCACAAACGTCCTCCCTGGAGGAATGTCCCCAACTTGCAGGGGATTGACCTAGACAATGCAAGACGGATCAATAATGTTCTGTGGACTCTCTATGGTGTCTTCCGTCTCGAAAGACCTGGACAAGGCATCGGCCCTCACATTCTTGTCGGCCGGGCGATAATGAAGCTCAAACTGGAACCTTGTAAAGAACAGTGACCACCTGGCCTGACGAGGGTTCAGCCGTTGGGCCGTCTGGAGGTAGGTCAGATTCTTGTTGTCCGTAAAAGTCAAGATCGGATGAGCTGCGTCCTCTAATAGATGTCTCCATTCTTCCAGGGCCAATTTGATGGCCAGTAACTCCCGATCCCCAATTGAGTAGTTGCGTTCCGCGGAAGAGAAGAGCTTAGAAAAATATACACATACCCTTGACTTGCCCTTGGGACCTCTCTGGAACAGAAGTGCACCAGCACCGACAGAGGATGCGTCCACCTCCAACGAGAACTGCAGAGAGACATCCGGATGATGGAGGATAGAGGCTGACGTGAAGGCACTCTTCAGGCTATTGAATGCGGACTCTGCCTCGGGAGTCCACACCTTGGCGTTCATACCCTTCTTAGTAATGTTAGAGATGGGAGAAGTCAGTGAGGAGAAGTTTGTAATTTACTGCCTGTAAAAATTAGCGAATCCCAAAAAGCGCTGTATGGCCTCAAGCCTTGAGGACGTGGCCACTCCAGAACAGACTTTACCTTCTCAGGATCCATCTCGAGACCTCGATACGAGACGATGTAGCCCAGGAAGGGTAGAGCATCTTTGTCAAACACGCACTTCTCCAACTTGGCGTACAGACGATTCTCCCTTAACCGTAGCAGAACTTGACGGACATGTCTCTGGTGCGTCATAGGATCTAGAGAAAAAATCAAGATGTCATCAAGGTGGACTACTACAAAAACATAGAGGAGGTCACGGAAAATGTTATTCACAAACTCCTGGAAGACCGTGGGAGCATTACACAGGCCATAGGGCATTACTAGATACTCATAGTGTCCATCACGGGTGTTAAATTAAGTTTTCCATTCATCATCCTGGTGAATCTGGACTAGGTTGTAAGCCCCACGCAGGTCTAGTTTAGAAAATATTTTGGTACCACGTATACGATCAAACAGTTCAGAGATCAGAGGCAACAGGTATTTATTTTTCACCGTGATCTAGTTGAGACCACGGTAGTCGATGCAAGGACGAAGAGAGACATCTTTATTTTTGACAAAGAAGAACCCGGCTCCTGCCTGGGAGGAAGACTTTCGTATGAAGCCCCTCTCCAAGTTCTCTTTCACATAGGCGGACATGGACAAAATCTCTGGCAAGGAGAGAGGATATACCCTACCATGGGGAAGGGATGCACCAGGAATAAGTTCAATTGGGCAGTCATACGCCCGATGTGGAGGCAAAGTCTCCACCTCCCTCTTGCTGAAGACGTCCGAAAATGCAGCATAATGACTCGGCAATCCTGCCAATGACCGAGCCAAATGAATCTGCACCAGGCAACGACCTTGATATTCAGGGCCCCACTGGAGAACCTCTCCAGAATTCCAGTCCAAGACTGGGGCATGCAATCGGAGCCAAGGCAGGCCCAGCAACACAGGGTTAACAGCTTTGGACAGGACATAGAAAGACAGAAGTTCGGAGTGAAGGGCGCCCACTTGGAGCCTCAGCGGCTTGGTCACAACTATAACAGGGTCTGGCAGAGGTAGTCCATTCACTGAGGCAACTGTCAACGGCCTCTCCAGAGGGGTGGTGGGTAATTGCAGAAGGTCCACCAGATCTCTGCAGATGAAATTAGAAGCGGATCCAGAGTCCAGATACGCAGAGACCTGATGCGTTTTCTCGCCGGACACTATGGTCACAGGTGTGGACAATTTAGACGGAAGTCCATCTTTACCCAAGGTTGTCACTCCTAGCAACCCTAGGCTTTGGTGTCTTTGGGGACACAGGCGCACAAGTTGGCCATCGAGACCACAATAAAGACAGAATCCAGATGTGCGCCTGCATTGTTTCTCCTGAGTAGATAACTTATACTGGTCCATCATCACAGACTCCTTAGGAGGATCGACATCTGAGGACAGCAGGGGTTGCTGCAAAGTAGGGACCAGACTAGGAAGGGCTCCCTCCCGTCGAACCTCTTGGAGGTGTTCTCGGATCCGTATATCTGTCCGGGCAGACAGGAGGATGAGGTCATCCAGGGTAGACGGCAGATCCCAGGCGGCAATTTCGTCCTTAATTGTAGAAGATAGTCCATGCCAGAATGCAGCCACCAGAGCCTCATTGTTCCATAACAGTTCTCCCACCAGGGTGCAGAAGTGAATGACGTACTCACTCACGGAGATGTCTCCTTGGCGAAGGTTAATCAAAGAGGCCGCTGCAGATGAGACCTGTCCAGGCTCCTCAAAAACCATGCGAAAAGTCCGGAAGAAGGCTGGGAAGTCACGGGTCTCTGGTCCTTGTTTCTCCCAGATAGGGTTCGCCCATGCAAGAGCCTTGCCAGTGAGAAGAGAGATGATAAAAGCGACCCTGGCACCATCAGACGAAAATGTCCTAGCATACAGACAGAAGTGGATCTGGCATTGATTAAGAAATCCACGGTAGATACTTGCTTCTCCATCATAGCTGTCAGGAAGTGGCAAAGAAACACGTGGGCCAATACTGCCAAGAGGTGTAGTCTGAGGATCAACATTGCCAGGAGGTGTAGTAGGAGGAACTGCAGCTTGTGCCTCCTGCTGACGTGCAAGAATGTTCAATGCCTGGAGGAGTTGGTCCTGTCAATATCGGAGGTCTAGCATATCCGCTCACATCTCTTGAGACGTCGTCATAGTCTTAAATCGACCAGCGGGGTCCATGGCGTGAGCGTACTGTGACGAAGGGTCTGTGGACCCACTGGGCCGTACTGTCTTTGCGGTAAGGCAGCTGGCCAACAGGGTGCAGGTGAATGTCTAAAGTTCGTATAGGTACCTGTGGCAGCTCAGACAGCAGCAGGGCAGGTTCGGCAGGTAGACGTCAGGCGAGATGAAGTAGGTCAGACGTGGATACAGCACGAGCACAGTGCTCGAACAGGATGGTATGGAATGCTAGGAACAGGAATAGGAACTGGTACAGGTGTAGGAACAGGAACTGGGGCATGTACAGGAAACAGGAAACACACTAGGAGGCCATCACATAGACAAACTATAGGGAACACAACAACGCTCAGGCATAGAAGCAGGGGGCTGGACCCCTCTTATAGTCCAGGGTACCCACGGGTCAAAGTTCATCAGAATGTCCGGTGCGCACTGCCCCTTTAAGAGCGGGATTCGGGCGAGGTGAGTGGACGCGAGCGCTGGTATCGCCTGAGGATTAGGCTTTGGCCGGCGCTTGCCGACTCGTGGCTGCGGCTGTCAGGGGAAGGTTGGAGCTGACGGTCCGCAGCCACGGACATTACACAGGATCAACTGCTTGTGGCAGTGAACTCCATGGCACAGCAGCTAGGGATGCTAGCTATACAAGCTCCTTCGTTCGACCCTCCTGCTACATCTCCTGGCAGTTCCTGTTGGGATCCTCGGTTCTCACTGCCATTACGTTCTCGGTTACATGGAGATGCAAGTACGGGCAGAGGGTTTCTGAACCAATGCCATATCCATTTTACCCTGCACGCCCAAGCATTTCCGTCGGACGGAGCCAAGATCGCCTTCATCATGTCTCTACTCGCCGGCAAGGCCTTGGCATGGGCGAATCCAATCTGAGAACGTCAGGGACCCGAGACCCAAGACTTCCAGGGTGCAGTTATTCCGTACTGTTTTCGAGGAGCCAGGACGAGTCTCGTCAGCAGCCACTGCTATCTTTAACCTTCGCCAGGAGGAGACCTCCGTGGGCGAATAAACCATCCAGTTCCGGACCCTGGCAGGAGAACTGTCCTGGAACAATGAGGCCTTGGTAGCATCCTTCTGGCATGGTCTATCCCCGAGATCAAGGACTCACTTCCGCTCCGGTCCGCTGTGTCCCGTAGGGTGCGCGTGCACGCTCGTGCCCGCTCTTAAATGGCCAGCGCGCGCACATGTAACAATCATCATCATCAACTCACATTTCCTGGACTATAAGAAGGCCCCAGTGTGGTAACGCGGGCGCCGAGTCGCGGTGGGCGGGGCTCTCAGAGCTGAAGTTGGTATTCGCGCCCTTTGGTCACGGTGGTGCACTTTCTCTCTCCCGCGCCTCGGGCCGCAGAACCAGTGAAATAAGTGGTGCTTGTAGGAAACACTGTTCTCTATCCCCTGGGATGTTATGTGGTGTACCCCAAAATAAGGATGTTCCAGGAGACAGGGTTCAATAAACTTTCACAGTAGTTTTACTGGGCACAATATGCTTGGTGGTTACTTCTGTTACAGAGGCAATGTCTTTAAGTAGTATAAACATATCACAGGGTATTGCAAATGGTGGTTCCTGCTTCACCTCCCTGACTCTGTCTGTAATTCCTCCAAGTGTGCTGTGAGCTCTGCTCCTCTTTCTTCTCTATACTGTGCTGGAAGGTGCGCTGCTGACTGTCCCAATCCAGTTGCACTATCACAGAGGAATGGTGTCCCTTGGGGATTCTAGGCTGTGTGCAAGCTCCTTGCTTTGCTCTAGGCACTCTCAGTAGTGTCCTAGCTCCTTGTCTGGCTTCTGTGCCACATGCAACACACACTGACCTGCACTCCTTTCACTTCCACATGGCTTTTGCTGATCCTCTCACAGAATTCCTCTCAGATCCACATGTCTGCTGCAGCATCTCACTGAATCCAACTTTAGACACTGACTTGTCTGCTTTCCTCTGCCTGCACGCTGCTGAACACTTCTCCTCACTTCTGCACTGCGCTGCTCCACACACTGCACTGGGTGAGGTTTGTTCCTGTGTCCCCAGCTAGCTACACCCCTCCCCACTCTCTGGAGAATACATCTTAAAGGTGAAGCAGCCCATTTATGTTTCTGCTGAGTCATATAGGGAAGTGAATTCAGTACCAACCATGATTACAGAATAAAGCACATTAAAACCTGCATACTAAAGCAACAGTACATTGTCAGTAAATAAACAGCAATTTTCCTGGGTATCACACCAGCCCTTCTGATTCTTGCCTGAGCGTTGTTAGTATATCCCAAATCTGTCTTGCAAATGGTCCCTTAGTGTTTCAGGGTCCAGTTGTTACCCGTGCCCTGTTACCTGTTCCTGTATCCCGTGCTGTGTTCTTGTTCCTATGCCTACTAGTGTTGGAGTCGTGTCCTACTGGACCTGCTGTCGTTTGTCACGTCCAGTGTCTTCTGCCACGTCCATTGTCTTCTGCCACATCCCGTGTCTTCTGCCATGTCCAGTGTCTTCTGCCACATCTGGTACTGTCCGCCATGTCTGGCTCAACCTGCTGCACCGACCTCCATCCGTGCTGAAGCCACAGCTACAGCCACTGTCTGGACTAGTTCAGGTACCTGAGTGTTACGAACTGCTATAAACTTTTGTAGAGACTGAGACCTGGACAGCTGCCTCTCCGCTACGGCAGAGCGGGCCTACATACCCTGTGACCGTGACAGTACGCTCAGGCCATGGAACCCGCTGGCCAGCCCAAGACCGCAGTCCAGAAGATACAGACGGAGATGCATGACCTACGCACACATCAGGATCAACTCCTTGAGGCTGTGAATTCTATCATGGTACGTCTGGATCAACTCACGGTTCCACCTCCGGTTCTTCCTCCAGAGGCTGTTGCTCCTCCTGTTTGTTCCGGATCCACAGTTCCTCTGCCTCTTCCTCCTCGCTATAACGGTGATCCCAGAGCATGTAGAGGATTTATTAACCAATGCACGGTTCATTTTAGGCTACAAGCTCATCTGTTCAAAGGCCAAAGTAGCATTTATCATCTCCCTTCTTGCTGGCAAGGCCCTCGCATGGGCGAACCCAATCTTGGCGAACAAGGACTTGTATCCTTGGACCTAGCCTTGTTCCTGCAGTCCTTTCATGCCGTGTTCGAGGAGCCGGGTCGAACATCCTCTGCCGCAGCCACTCTGTTGACCCTCAAGCAAGAGGGTTCCACAGTAGGGGAATATTCTATCTCCTTCCATACCCTGGCAGCAGAGCTGGCATGGAACAATGAGGCACTGGTGGCGATCTTTTGGCAGGGACTGTCCTCTCACATCAAGGATGAACTGACGGCCCGCGACCTTACTTCTACTTACGATGCCCTCATCCTGTTAGCCACTCGGGTTGACATGAGTATCCGGGAGCGCACTCAAGGGGTTCGACAGTAGAGCCGGGGCCACAGACCAGCACCCTCGGTCCAGAGACCACTATTGCCTTCGCCTTGTGCGCTACCTGAAGAACCCATGCAGGTAGACCGAATACGGTTGTCTGAAAAAGAGAAGCAGCGCAGACGCTCCTCTGGACTATGTATGTATTGCGGCCTTAAGGTTCATTTTGTGCGCCAATGCCCACAGAATCTCCAGTACCTAGGGTTGATTGGCGAGGCAACTCCTGGTGGGACATCTCCAAACGTTAAAAGCTCTTCCAAATTATCGATTCCTGTGGCCATCGTCTTCGGAGAGACGTCACATCCCTCCTCTGCCTATTTTGACTCGAGAGCAGCTGCTAATTTCATCCAGCAGGATCTAGTGGATAGTTTACATCTACCCACAGTTCTTCTGGAGAGACCCCAGGCTGTTGCCTCTGTGAATGGTCTACCATTGCCCGATCCGATTGTGTTCATAACGGAGCCGTTGACACTACGGGTCGGAGCTCTTCACTCGGAGCAGATCGCCTTCCTTGTACTACCTAAGTCTATCAATCCCATCCTGCTGGGTCTGCCATGGCTTCGCCTACACGCCCCGGTTCTTGACTGGAGTTCCGGAGAGATTCTTCAATGGGGTTCTAGATGCCATAGACATTGCTTGTCACAAGTTCGTCCTGTTATGCCCCCTCTGCCTCAGTCACTCTCCGATCTACCATCTCAGTATGCCAGTTTTGCGGATGTCTTCTGCAAGTGAGAGGCTGAGACGTTGCCTCCACATCGGAATTATGACTGTCCCATTGAACTGGTTCCAAATGCTTCTCTTCCCCATGGATGGGTATATCCTCTCTCATTGCCAGAGACTTTATCCATCTCAGCCTATATCAAGGAGTATATGGAGAGGGGTTTTATACGAAAATCTTCCTCCCCGGCTGGGGCCTGCTTCTTCTTCGTTAAGAAGAGAGACGGATCTCTTCGATCCTGCCTTGACTACCGTGGTCTCAACCAGATCACAGTCAAGAACAAATACCTGTTGCCACTTACACCGCGTTCCAAATTATTGTGCAAATGTTATTTTTCGCTGATTTTCCTAAATAGTCGATGCAAATGACAGTCAGTATAATCTTCAAGCCATAAACTGTATTGCAGTATAATGCGAATTTTATTGAACAAATCTCCCAGAAGTAAAAAACTCAAAATGCACTGTTTCAAATTATTATGCACAACAGAGATCAAAACATTTTAAAGGTTGTAAAGAGAACTAAAATGGTAATTTGTTGAATTTGCAGCATCAGGAGGTCATATTTACAGAAATCAAAAGCTCTTTCAATAAAAAAAAAACTTAACAGGCCAAGTAACATGTTAACATAGGACCCCTTCTTTGATATCACCTTCACAATTCTTGCATCCATTGAATTTGTGAGTATTTGGACAGTTTCTGCTTGAATATCTTTGCAGGATGTCAGAATAGCCTCCCAGAGCTTCTGTTTTGATGTGAACTGCCTCCCACCCTCATAGATATTTTACTTGAGGATGCTCCAAAGGTTCTCAATAGGGTTGAGGTCAGGGGAACATGGGGGCCACACCATGAGTTTCTCTCCTTTTATGCCCGTAGCAGCCAGTGGCGGATTAAGTAGACCATGGGCCCCGGGCTGTTACCCAAACTTGGGCCCCCCTTCTCCACCGCCACCCTGCCGCGCCGTAACTATTTTTAACACTACCTTTTTGGGAAAGCATTAACAGTGTTACGATTTCCCTTGTCACAGCGCGGTGTCCCTACATACTGACAGTATCACACTGTGCAGGGACACAACCTCCTGACAAGGGGAATTGTCTATCAGTCCTGGACTGCAGAAAAACTTTTTGTGAAATACAAGGATTTCCTATAATAAACATGTCAGGAGAGGTGACAGATTCTCTATAAATCTAGTGACTCACAGGTGACGACGTCTCAGATTCTAGTAGTTTTTTTCCTCTTTTCTTCTCCATCTGGTCCAGCGCTCATGACGTCTTCTCCCGGCCATGACTCATTTCTGCAGAATTTGCCACTCAGACGTCTCCTCACTTTTCCAACATTTCCACACCTATAAACGAAAATAAAGTTATCATGGTGCCACATACTGTACCCCTAAATATAATAGCACCAAACACTGCGCGCCAGAATATAATAATACCACACACTGTAAAACACCACATACACACAGCCCCCTGTACATAGTGCCGCACACAGCCCCTGTAGATATTACACACCCCCATAGATATCGCCATACACAGCCCCCTCTATATATCACACATCCCCCCGTAGAGAGCGTTACACACAGCCCCCTATAGATAGTGCCATACAGCCCCCCTGTAGAGAGCTCCACACAGCCCTCCCCCTCTTGTAAATAGCACCAAAAAGCCCCCCCCCTATAAAGAGCGCCACACACATACCACTGTGGATAGCACTACACAGCCCCCCCTTGTATATAGTGCCACACAGCCCCCCCCCTTTGTATATAGTGCCACACAGCTCTCCCCCTTGTATATAGTGCCATACAGCTCTCCCCCGTGTATATAGTGCCACACAGCGCTCCCCCTTGTATATAGTGCCTCACAGCGTTCCCCCTTGTATATAGTGCCACTCAGCACTACCCCTTGTATATAGTGCCTCACAGCGCTCCCCCTTGTATATAGTGCCACAAGGTTATGTACACATTTAAAAACTTTATATTATAATTATATATATATATATATATATATATATATATATATATATATATAGTATGTGTGTGTATCAGTGTGATTGATTGATTTTATTAAAAAATATTTTTACTTTTTGAGAAACAGCTGCTTTGTATCCTGTATCCGTCAGGTCAGCAGGACTGACAGGATCAGTGACACGCAGGATCCACCTCAAATCTATCACATCTAAGATTATAATTTAGCGCAGGGCCCGTTTCACTGATCCCGTCAGTCCTGCTGACCTGACGGATACAGGATACAAAGCAGCTGTTTCTCAAAAAGTTAAAATATTTTTTAATAAAACGTAATTACAAAGTTGCACCAAACACACATTTTTATTAAAAAAAAATAAAACCGACGTGATTTTTGCGACGTTTTTTCCGTAGACAATGCAGGTTTCATTTTTTATTGTTTTTATACACACCTTTTTTGCTATTTTAGAATTTTTATTCATAAAGTTTGAAAATAATAGTAAAAAAATAAGCTTTTTTACGTTTCAGCTATTTTTTTTTGGTAATACCATAGTTTTACCCTAAAATAGACCTTTTATTTGTAATCGGCATTGTTTACCGTAAATTTTAATATATTGTCTATATTAGGGTAATTGGGTCAGCGCTAGCGTTACAACAATGATTGGCAGGGGGAACGTTTTTTTTTGGGGTGTGTATTTTATGTGTTTATTATTTTTATTTTTTTTCACTTTACTTTATTATTTTTTTATTAATATGGTCTGTCCCTCAAAGGTCAAAAAATACCTTTGGGGAACTTTATATTTTTTTTTCTTTCTTTTACACCATGTTTTTCCACTGTAACTGGGACTGCACAGCAGCCCCAGTTACAGGGGAAATCAGCCCTCTCATAGTGACGATTGTCACTAATAGGGCTGTGCTGGTTCTAGTAAGACCCAGCAGCAGCCTGCCACTAACGGCACCCGGCGATCATGTGACCAGTCACATGATCACCGGGAGGAATAGAGACAGCGGCGCGGCTGCTGTCTATATTCCTTTACACAGCGTTCATTGAGCGCTGTGTAAAAAGACATCGGAGAAGACAGAAGCAGCGACAGCTGCTTCTATCCTCTCCTCAGGGTCCCCGGCAGTCACTGACAGCCGGAGACCCGACATTCAGCTGCCCGATCGCGCGGGCATCAAGTTAAAACCCGAGCCGTAAAAAGTCTATGGCTCGGGTTTTAAGGACCCGTCCCTGACCGCTGGCCGTAAAAATACAGCCAGCGGTCGGGAACCAGTTGGGCAGGAGGATAAGCCTGTACTAACCTCAGCGACGGTGACCGCCCGCCCGGCTCTTCTATTCCAGCTTTGGAGTAACAGAACAGCCGTCCGTTGCTGTTCTGTTACTCAATGGCGGCACCCGCACTTGTCAGGGAGGCGTGTCCTAAGCCGGCCAATTCCCTGCTCCTCCCCATCTTCGTAGCGGCAGTTAGCAGCGCTAGCGCACTGAATACTTTTGTAAGACGATGTGCGGTTCGGGCTGCCATGGGCCCCCTGGGAGCTTCGGGCCCTTGGGCGGCCGCCCGAACCGCCCATATGATAATCCGCCACTGGTAGCAGCCAATGACACAGAGGTATTCTTTCCAGCATGAGATGGTGCATTTTCATGCATGAAGATAATTTTGCTACGGAAGGCACGGTTCTTCTTTTTGCACCACGGAAGAAAGTGGTCAGTCATAAACTCTACATACTTTGCAGAGGTCATTTTCACACCATCAGGGACCCTAAAGGGGCCTATCAGCTCTCTCCCCATGATTCCAGCCCAAAACATGACTCTGCCACCTCCTTGCTGACGTCGCAGCCTTGTTGGGACATGGTGGCCATTCACCAACCATCCACTACTCCATCCATCTGGACCATCCAGGGTTGCACGGCACTCATCAGTAAACAACACGGTTTGAAAATTAGTCTTCATGTATTTCTGAGCCCACTGCAACCGTTTCTGCTTGTGAGCATTGTTTAGGGGTGGCCGAATAATAGCTTTATGCACACTTGCAAACCTCTGGAGGATCCTACACCTTGAGGTTCGCGGGACTCCAGAGGCACCAGCGGCTTCAAATACCTGTTTGCTGCTTTGCAATGGAATTTTAGCAGCTGCTCTCCTAATCCTATTAATTTGTCTGGCAGAAACCTTCCTCATTATGCCTTTATCTGAACGAACCCGTCTGTGCTCTGAATCAGCCACAAATCTTTTCACAGTACGATGATCACGCTTAAGTTTTCTTGAAATATCCAATGTTTTCATACCTTGTCCAAGGTATTGCACTATTTCACGCTTTTCGGCAGCAGAGAGATCCTTTTTCTTTCCCATATTGCTTGAAACCTGTGGCCTGCTTAATAATGTGGAACGTCCTTCTTAAGTAGTTTTTCTTTGATTGGGCACACCTGGCAAACTAATTATCACAGGTGTCTGAGATTGATTACAATGATCCAAAGAGCCCTAAGACACAATACCATCCATGAGTTTAATTGAAAAACTAATAATTAACTGTTTATGACACTTAAATCCAATGTGCATAATAATTTGGAACACGGTGTATATCCGAGCTGTTTGATCGCATACGAGGAGCCAACAATTTTTCTAAGCTAGAACTGCGGGGGGATTATAACCTAATCCGGATTCGCCGGGGTGACGAATGGAAGACGGCATTTAACACCCATGACGGGCACTACAAATACCTAGTGATGCCCTTCGGACTGTGTAACGCTGCCGCAGTGTTTCAGGAATTCGTCAATGATATCTTACGAGATCTCCTCTATATGTGTGTTGTAGTTTATCTCGATGATATTTTGATTTTCTCCCCAGATCTGATGACCCATCGGAGGCATGTTCGTCAGGTTCTTCTGCGACTAAGGGAGAATCGCTTATATGCCATGTTGGAGAAGTGCGTTTTTGAAAAGAGGTCTTTGCCCTTTCTGGGCTACATCATCTCGGATTAAGGTCTTAAGATGGATCCTGAGAAACTAAAGTCTGTCCTGGAATGGCCACGTCCTCAAGGCCTGAGGGCCATACAGCAGTTCCTGGGATTTGCCAATTTCTACCGGCAGTTTATTCCAAACTTCTCATCTCTGACGGCTCCCATCTCTACCCTTACCAAGAAGGGTGTGAACACCAAGGTGTGGACTCCAGAGGCAGAGTCCGCATTTCATAGCCTCAAGAAAGCCTTTACTTCAGCCTCGATCATCCATCATCCTGACGTATCTCGGCAGTTCTCATTGGAGGTGGACGCTTCCTCTGTTGGTGCAGGTGCACTTCTGTTCCAGAGGAGCTCCAAAGGAAAGGCAGTAGTATGTGGCTATTACCCGAGACTTTTTTCTTCTGCAGAGCGCAATTACTCTATTGGGGATCGGGAGCTATGGGCCTTCAAATTGGCTCTGGAGGAGTGGAGACATCTTCTAGAGGGAGCAGATCACCCCATCTTGGTCTACACCGACCACAAGAACCTTACCTATCTTCAGTCCGCTCAACGACTAAATCCCCGTCAAGCCAGGTGGTCGCTGTTCTTCACCCGTTTCCAATTTGTGCTCCACTACCGTCCCGCTGACAAGAATGTGAGGGCCGATGCCCTGTCCAGGTCATTTGAGACGGAAGACACGGTGGAGTCCCTTCAAACTATCATAGACCCATCCTGCATTGTCACTGCTAATCCTTTGCAGGTTAGAGAAATCCCTCCAGGGAAGACTTTTGTTCGGTTGGCAGACAGGAGAAGAATTCTCCGCTGGGGACACAGTTCTAGACTAGCTGGGCACGCTGGTGTTCGTAAAACCGAGACCTGATTGCTTGTCACTTCTGGTGGCCCACGCTACCTAAAGATGTTCTGGACTTTGCCTATTCTTGCACGGTGTGTGCTTCTATCAAAGTTATGCACTCCAAACCTGCCGGCCTGCTTCAACCTCTGCCTGTACCGAATGCCCCCTGGCAGCACATTGCGATGGACTTTGTCACAGACCTTCCTCCCTCAGCAGGATGCAACATGGGTGGTGGTGGACCGGTTCTCGAAGATGGCACATTTTATCCCGCTGATCGGCCTACCTTCTGCTCCCCGAATGGTGAGTCTCTTCATTCAGCACATCTTTCGCTTGCATGGCTTGCCCCTTCACATTGTGTCCAACCGGGGGGTTCAATTTACCTCTAAGTTCTGGAGAGCCCTCTATAAACTCCTGGATGTGAGATTGGAGTTTTCCTCAGCTTGTCACCCCCAGTCCAATGGGCAAGTCGAGAGGATCAACCAGATCATGGAGAATTATCACTTCATCTCTTTACAGCACGATAACTGGGTACAGCTTCTTCCATGGGCCAAGTTCTCGTACAACAACCACACAAGTGAGTCCACCACTTCCACTCCGTTTTACATTGTGTACAGTCAACATCCTAGAGTCCCTCTTCCTGTGTCGACTACATCTCAGGTACCCGCTGCTGACTCTGCATTTGGGGACTTTCTGCAAATCTGGCAACAGACACGGTTCTCTATTTTGCTGGCAGTCGATCGCATGAAGGGAAAAGCGGATACAAAAAGAAGAGAGCCACCTCAGTATCTACCAGGGACCAAAGTCTGGCAGTCCTCTCAGAACATTTGTTTGAAGGTGCCTTCATACAAGTTTGCTCCCAGGTTCCTTGGTCCTTTTGAGATTCTGCAACAGATAAACCCTGTCTCCTATAAGCTGTGGCTGCCTCCTACCCTCAGAATCCCCAACTCCTTTCATGTGTCCCTTCTGAAACCTGTGGTCCTGAACCACTACAGCAAGACTTCTAGTTCAACAGTTGCTTCCAGCAGTTCTGATGTGTTCGAGGTGAGGGAAATCCTGGTCTGCAAAAGGGAGAGTGGAGACATGGAGAGTGGAGACATCTACTAGAAGGCGCAGCCCATCCTATCCTGGTCTTTACGGATCACAAGAACCTGATCTATCTACAGACGGCTCAGCGGTTGAATCTTCGTCAAACCAGGTGGTCGGTGTTCTTTGCTCGGTTCCGGTTCGAACTCCACTACCGTCCTGCCGACAAGAATGTGAGGGCCGATGCCTTGTCTAGGTCATTTGAAACAGAGGACACTGTGGAGTCCCCACAGAATATTATTGATCCTTCCTGCATCTTCTCTGTGAACCCTCTGCAAGTTAGAGACATTCCTCCAGGAAGGACTTTTGTACGTCTGGCAGACAGATGAAGAATCCTCCGTTGGGGTCACAGTTCTAAGCTGGCAGGTCACGCAGTTGCTCATAAGATTCAAGATCTAATCGTCCGTCAGTTCTGGTGGCCCACGCTGCACAAAGACGTCATGGTTGTCTCCTCATGTACGGTATGCGCAGCAAATAAAGTTGCTTGCTCCAGACCAGCTGGTCTGCTCCAGCCGCTGCCTGTGCCCGTTGCTCCCTAGCAGCATGTTGCAATGGACTTTGTCACGGATCTCCCTCTGCGGGTTGCAGTGTGATCTGGGGGGTGGTGGATCGATTTTCTAAAATGGCTGATTTTGTTCCCTTGACTAGTCTGCCTTCTGCTGCGCGATTGGCCGACCTCTTCATTCAACACATCTTCCGTCGGCACGACTTGCCTCTGCATATTGTCTCGGATCGAGGGGTCCAGTTCACCTAAAAGTTTTGGCAAGCACTCTGCGGTCTCCTCAGTGTAAAGTTGGACTTCTCTTCAGCCTATCATCCCCAATTTAATGGGGAAGTCGAGAGGGTTAACCAGATCATGGAGAACTATCTGCGTCACTTTGTTTCCAGACGGCATGATGACTGGGTGCAGCTGCTCCCGTGGGCAGAGTTCTCCTATAATAACCACACTAGTGAGTCCACCACCTCCAGTCCGTTCTTCATCGTCTACGGCCAACACCCTCGAATACCTCTCCCTGTCTCTACTATGTCTCAGGTACCTGCAGCTGACTCTACCTTCAGGGACTTTCTGCAGATATGTCAACAGACCCGATCTTATATCCTGCTGGCGTTGGACCGCATGAAGAGAAAGGCAGATACTAGAAGACGGTTTCTTCCAGGTTCTAAGGTCTGGTTGTCTTCAAAGAATATCCGGCTGAGGGTGCCATCCTGCAAATTTGCTCCTAGGTTCCTCGGACCCTTCGAGATCCTGCTACAGATTAACCCGTTGTCTTACAAGCTGCAACTGCCTCTTACCCTCAAGATCCCTAACTCCTTCCATGTCTCCTTGCTGAAGCTCGTGGTCCTGAAATACTCCAGGACTCCTAGTTCCGGAGTGGCTCCTGGCGGCTCATCAGGGACTTTCGAAGTAAGGGAGATTCGGCCACCAAGAAGGTGGGAGGAAGGACGTTTTATTTGGTGGATTGGAGGGGATTCTGTCCAGAAGAGAGGTCTTGCGAGCCAGAGGAGAACATCGATGCCCCTGTCCTCGTGAGGAAGTTTCTCTCCCGCTCTGGTCCCAAGAAGAGGGGCGTAAGAGGGGGGATACTTTAACGTCTATGGCCACGGCCCATCGTTTTGACTTGCCCCTTGATGGCCGCGGCCATGGACATGTGAGTTCCCTGCAGCGTCTTCCCCCTGTGAGGCGCCGGCACTCTTTTCCTGGTATCAAGACGGTCTCCGGAGGGCGCCCGCGTGTGCACGGTCTTAAACGGCCAGTGCGCTCATAATTGCAGGAAGTCTGCAATCAAGCCCAGAATGCTACCGGACTATAAAAGGGCTCTGCCCTCTTGTTCTTTGCCTGAGCGTTGTTCGTTACCCAAAGTTTGTCTTGCTAGTGGTCCCCTAGTGTCTTCCAGTTCCCATGTGATCCCTGTTCCTGTATCCTGTATCCTGTATTCCGTGCTGTCTTGGTAAAGTGCCGTGCTGAAGCTGTTGTCATGTTCTGCTACTCTACGCCTGACATCTACCTGCTGCCTGGTCCCAGCCGAGCCTTCCTTGCTACTGTCCGAGTTGCCACAGGTACCCTTTCTGGACTATAGACTCTGTACTATACCTGTTTGGCCAACTGCCATTCTGCTAAGCGGTACGGCCCAGTGGGTCCACACCCTGCATTATGACATTACTACTTATCTGTCACTTATTATTTGTCTATCACTTACTACTTATCTTTCACTTAGGCGGGATTCACACGACCGGGTCGTTCCCGAGCCCGAGTGTCGGCCGGTAAAATCGGCCATTTTGCCCGGCCGGTTTGCATTAAGTTTTGCATCCGTGCCGGGCCGGGCAGATCCGGACAGTGACATCAGCGGCAGCTCCTGAAGGGGAATCCCCATGTGTTCGGGGATTCCGCTTCAGGAGTTTCCCCTGATGTCACTGCCCAGATATGGACAGAGACATCAAGCGCTCTGTCCAGGAGCGGAATCCCAGAAAACACGGGGATTCCGCTCCTTCAAGGAGCTAAAGTGCGGCTAGCACATAGCAGAGCGGGGAGATACCTCCCTGCTCTGCTATAGTGGCGTCGCTGCAGTAGTAGCAGCCGCAGCAGCAGCAGCAGCTGCTGCTACTAGCGGCGCCATCAAAGGGGTCGCCGAGCCAGGGTGCTTTTAACAAGCAGGGGAAGGGAGCCAGCGCAGCGCTCCCTCCACCTGCTGTACACCCCGGCCCTGCAACACAGTGTACAGCGATGCCATTCGTCAGAATGGCATCAACTCCTCCTCCTCACATGCAGTCTGCGCTGTGAGGAGGAGGAGATAGAGCGCAAGCGCCGGGAAACCCGGCCATCACTCGGAACACATTCCGGTGATGGCCGTGTAATACCCGGCCCCATAGACTTCTATGGGAGCCGGGCGGCCGGGTGCCCGGGCAAAGATAGAGCATGTCCTATTTTTTGACGGCCGGATTTCCCGGCCGTCAAAAAATCGGTCGTGTGAATAGCCCCATTAGGGGTCTATCATTCCTAATGCAGCCGGGTGCCGGCCGATTTATGAACGGCCGGCACCCGGCCGGGTAACCCTGCCGTGTGAATGAGGCCTTATTATTCATCTATCACTTACTACTTAAAGAGGCTCTGTCACCAGATTTTGCAACCCCTATCTGCTGTTGCAGCAGATAGGCGCTGCAATGTAGATTACAGTAACGTTTTTATTTTAAAAAAACGAGCATTTTTGGCCAAGTTATGACCATTTTTGTAGTTATGCAAATGAGGCTTGCAAAAGTCCAAGTGGGTGTGTTTAAAAGTAAAAGTCCAAGTGGGTGTGTATTATGTGCGTACATCGGGGCGTTTTTAATACTTTCACTAGCTGGGCGCTCTGATGAGAAGTAACATCCTCTTCTCTTCAGAACGCCCAGCTTGTGACAGTGCAGATCTGTGACGTCACTCACAGGTCCTGCATCGTGACGGCCACATCGGCACCAGAGGCTACAGTTGATTCTGCAGCAGCATCAGCGTTTGCAGGTAAGTCGATCTTACCTGCAAACGCTGATGCTGCTGCAGAATCAACTGTAGCCTCTGCTGCCGATGTGGCCGTCACGATGCAGGACCTGTGAGTGACGTCACAGATCTGCACTGTCACAAGCTGGGCGTTCTGAAGAGAAGAGGATGTTACTTCTCTTCACAGCGCCCAGCTAGTAAAAGTATTAAAAACGCCCCGATGTACGCACCTAATACACGCCCACTTGGACTTTTACTTTTAAACACACCCACTTGGACTTTTGCAAGCCTCATTTGCATAATTACAAAAATGGTCATAACTTGGCCAAAAATGCTCGTTTTTTAAAAATAAAAACGTTACTGTAATCTACATTGCAGCGCCTATCTGCTGCAATAGCAGATAGGGGTTGCAAAATCTGGTGACAGAGCCTCTTTAACTGTCACTAATTATTCATCTATCACTTACTACTTATCTATTACTTCTACTTATCTGTCACTTATTATTCATCTATCACTTACTACTGAACTGTCACTTATTATTCATCTATCACTTACTACTTATCTATTACTTACTCCTTATCTGTATTGAACTACTTATCTGTCACTTATTATTTATCTATCACTTACTACTTATCTGCCACTAACTACTTAACTGTCACTTACTGGAAATCTGTCACTTACTACTTATCTGTCACTCATTATTTATCGATCACTTACTGGAAATCTGTCACTTACTTCTTATCTGTCACTTATCATTTATCTATCACTTACTACTTAACTGTCACTTAATATTCATCTATCACTTACTACTTATCTATTACTTCTACTTATCTGTCACTTATTATTCATCTATCACTTACTACTTATCTGTCACTTACTATTCATCTATCACTTACTACTGAACTGTCACTTATTATTCATCTATTACTTACTCCTTATCTGTATTGAACTACTTATCTGTCACTTATTATTTATCTATCACTTACTACTTATCTGCCACTAACTACTTAACTGTCACTTACTGGAAATCTGTCACTTACTACTTATCTGTCACTCATTATTTATCGATCACTTACTGGAAATCTGTCACTTACTACTTATCTGTCACTTATTTTTCATCTATCACTTACTACTTATCTATTACGTACTCGTTATCTGTCAGTTATTATTCATCTATCACTTATGACTTATCTTTCACGTACTACTTATCTGTCACTTATTATTCATCTATCACTTACTACTGAACTGTCACTTATTATTCATCTATCACTTACTACTTATCTATTACTTACTCCTTATCTGTATTGAACTACTTATCTGTCACTTATTATTTATCTATCACTTACTACTTATCTGCCACTAACTACTTAAATGTCACTTACTGGAAATCTGTCACTTACTACTTATCTGGCACTCATTATTTATCGTTCACTTACTGGAAATCTGTCACTTACTACTAATCTGTCACTTATCATTTATCTATCACTTACTACTTAACTGTCACTTAATATTCATCTATCACTTACTACTTATCTATTACTTCTACTTATTTGTCACTTATTATTCATCTATCACTTACTACTTATCTGTCACTTACTATTCATCTATAACTTACTACTGAACTGTCACTTATTATTCATCTATCACTTACTACTTATCTATTACTTACTCCTTATCTGTATTGAACTACTTATCTGCCACTTATTATTTATCTATCACTTACTACTTATCTGCCACTAACTACTTAACTGTCACTTACTGGAAATCTGTCACTTACTACTTATCTGTCACTCATTATTTATCGATCACTTACTGGAAATCTGTCACTTACTACTTATCTATCACTTACTACTTATCTGTCACTTATTAGTCATCTATCACTTACTACTTATCTATTACGTACTCCTTATCTGTCACTTATTATTCATCTATCACTTATGACTTATCTTTCACTTACTACTTATCTGTCACTTATTATTCATCTATCACTTACTACTTATCTATTACGTACTCTTTATCTGTCACTTATTATTCATCTATCACTTATGACTTATCTTTCACGTACCACTTATCTGTCACTTATTATTCATCTATCACTTACTACTTATCTGTCACTTACTACTTATCTGTCACTTATTATTTACAGATAACTTACTGGAAATCTGTCACTTACTACTTATCTGTCACTTATCATTTATCAATCACTTACTACTTAACTGTCACTTATTATTCATCTATCACTTACTACTTATCTGTCACTTATTATTTATATATAACTTACTGGAAATCTGTCACACTACTTATCTGTCACTTTTCATTTATCTATCACTTACTATTTATCTGTCACTTATTCATCTATCACTTACTACTTATCTGTCACTAACTACTTATCTATCATTTATTATTCATCTATCAAATCTACTTATCTGTCACTTATTAATCATCTATCACTTACGACTTATCTATCACTTTCTACTTATCTGTCACTTATTAATCTATCACTTACGACTTATCTATCACTTACTACTTATCTGTCACTTATTATGCATCTATCACTTACTACTTATCTGTCACTTATTATGCATCTATCACTTACTACTTATCTGTCACTTATTATTCATCTATCACTTACTACTTATCTATTACTTATTCCTCATCTGTAACAAACTATTTATCTATAATTATTATTCATCTATCACTTACTACTTATCTGTCACTTATTATTTATCGATCATTTAGTGAAAATATGTCACTTACTACTTATCTGTCACCTACTACTTATCTGTCAATTATAATTTATCTATCACTTACTAATGAACTGTCACTTATTATTTATCTATCACTTACTACTTATCTGTCACTTACTACTTATCTGTCACTCATTATTTATAGATAATTTACTGGAAATCTGTCACTTACTACTTATCTGTCAATTATCATTTATCTATCACTTACTACTTATCTGTCACTTATTATTTATCGATCATTTAGTGAAAATATGTCACTTACTACTTATCTGTCACCTACTACTTATCTGTCAATTATAATTTATCTATCACTTACTAATTAACTGTCACTTATTATTCATCTATCACTTACTACTTATCTGTCACTTACTACTTATCTGTCACTCATTATTTATAGATAATTTACTGGAAATCTGTCACTTACTACTTATCTGTCAATTATCATTTATCTATCACTTACTACTTAAAGAGGCTCTGTCACCAGATTTTCAAACCCCTATCTTGTATTGCAGCAGATCGGCGCTGCAATGTAGATAACCGTAACGTTTTTTTTTTTTTTTTAAAACGAGCATTTTTGGCCAAGTTATTAGCATTTTTATATTTATGCAAATGAGCCTTTCTTAAGTACAACTGGGCTTGTTTAAAGTTAAGTCCAAGTGGTCGTGTATTGTGTGTGTACATCTGGGCGTTTTTACTTGTTTTACTAGCTGTCACTTACTACTTATCTGTCACTTATCATTTATCTATCAGTTACTACTTAACTGTCACTTATTATTCATCTATCACTTACTACTTATATGTCACTTATTATTCATCTATCACTTACTACATATATATATTACTTACTCCTTATCTGTAACAAACTATTTATCAATCACTTATTATTAATCTATCACGTACTACTTATCAGCCTCTAACTACTTATCTGTCACTTACTGGAAATCTGTCACTTGCTACTTATCTGTCACTCATTATTTATTGATCACTTACTGAAAATCTGTCACTTACTACTTATCTGTCACTTATCATTTGTCTATCACTTACAACTGAACTGTCACTTATTATTCGTTTATCACTTACTTCTAATCTGTCACTTATTATTCATCTCTCACTTACTACTTATCTGTCACTTACTACTTATCTGTCACTTATTATTCATCTATTACTTGCTACTTATCTATTACTTCTTATCTGTAACAAACTATTTATCTATTACTTTTTATTTATCTATCTATCACTTACTACTTATCTGCCACTAACTACTTAACTGTCACTTACTTGAAATCTGTCACATACTACTTATCTGTCACTCATTATTTATGGATCACTTACTGAAAATATATCACTTACTACTTATCTGTCACCTACTACTTATCTGTCAATTATAATTTATCTATCACTTACTACTTAACTGTCACTTATTATTCATCTATCACTTACTACTTATCTGTCACTTACTACTTATCTGTCACTTATAATTTATCTATCAGTTACTACTTAACTGTCACTTATTATTCATCTATCACTTACTATTTACAGTGGAGGAAATAAGTATTTGATCCCTTGCTGATTTTGTAAGTTTGCCCACTGTCAAAATCATGAACAGTCTAGAATTTTTAGGCTAGGTTAATATTAGCAGTGAGAGATAGATTATATAAAAAAAAAAAAAAGAAAATCACATTGTCAAAATGATATATATTTATTTGCATTGTGCACAGACAAATAAGTATTTGATCCCTTACCAGCCATTAAGAATTCAGCCTCCTCTAGACCAGTTACACGCTCCAAATCAACTTGGTGCCTGCATTAAAGACAGCTGTCTTACATGGTCACCTGTATAAAAGACTCCTGTCCACAGACTCAATCAGTCTGACTCTAACCTCTACAACATGGGCAAGACCAAAGAGCTTTCTAAGGATGTCAGGGACAAGTTCATAGACCTGCACAAGGCTGGAATGGGCTACAAAACCATAAGTAAGACGCTGGGTGAGAAGGAGACAACTGTTGGTGCAATAGTAAGAAAATGGAAGACATACAAAATGACTGTCAATCGACATCGATCTGGGGCTCCATGCAAAATCTCACCTCGTGGGGTATCCTTGATCCTGAGGAAGGTGAGGGCTCAGCCGAAAACTACACGGGGGAACTTGTTAATGATCTCAAGGCAGCTGGGACCACAGTCACCAAGAAAACCATTGGTAACACATTACGCCGTAATGGATTAAAATCCTGCAGTGCCCGCAAGGTCCCCCTGCTCAAGAAGGCACATGTACAGGCCCGTCTGAAGTTTGCAAATGAACATCTGGATGATTCTGAGAGTGATTGGGAGAAGGTGCTGTGGTCAGATGAGACTAAAATTGAGCTCTTTGGCATTAACTCAACTCGCCGTTTTTGGAGGAAGAGAAATGCTGCCTATGACACAAAGAACACCGTCCCCACTGTCAAGCATGGAGGTGGAAACATTATGTTTTGGGGTGTTTCTCTGCTAAGGGCACAGGACTACTTCACCGCATCAATGGGAGAATGGATGGAGCCATGTACCGTCAAATCCTGAGTGACAACCTCCTTCCCTCCACCAGGACATTAAAAATGGCTCGTGGCTGGGTCTTCCAGCACGACAATGACGCGAAACATACAGCCAATGCAACAAAGGAGTGGCTCAAAAACAAGCACATTAAGGTCATGGAGTGGCCTAGCCAGTCTCCAGACCTTAATCCCATCGAAAACTTATGGAGGGAGCTGAAGATCCGAGTTGCCAAGCGACAGCCTCGAAATCTTAATGATTTACAGATGATCTGCAAAGAGGAGTGGGCCAAAATTCCATCTAACATGTGTGCAAACCTCATCATCAACTACTAAAAACGTCTGACTGCTGTGCTTGCCAACAAGGGTTTTGCCACCAAGTATTAAGTCTTGTTTGCCAAAGGGATCAAATACTTATTTCTCTGTGCACAATGCAAATAAATATATATAATTTTGACAATGTGATTTTTTTTTATTTTTTTTTTACATAATCTATCTCTCACTGGTAAAATTAACCTAGCCTAAAAATTCTAGACTGTTCGTGTCTTTGACAGTGGGCAAACTTACAAAATCAGCAAGGGATCAAATACTTATTTCCTTCACTGTATCTGTCACTTATTATTCATCTATCACTTACTACTTATTTATTACTTACTCCTTATCTGTAACAAACTATTTATCTATTACTTATTATTTATCTATCACATACTACTTATCTGCCACTAACTACTTAACTGTCATTTACTGGAAATTTGTCACTTACTACTTATCTGTCACTCATTATTTATCGATCACTTACTAGAAATCTGTCACTTACTACTTATCTATCACTTACTACTTATCTATATCTTACTACTTAACTGTCTTTTTCTGGAAATCTGTCACTTACTACTTAGTGTGGCCTTACACGGTCCGACATGGGCCGTGTAAATGAGCACTGATCAACGAGACAGCTCATTGATTGGCGCTCGTTTGCTCCTTTCACGAGGTGCTAGTATGGGGATGAGTACTCTTTACTTAGATCGCTCGTCCCCATACATTTCTATCATGTCGGCAGCATGTCTTCCTGTTTACACAGGGAGATGTCCTGCCAACAACGATAATATTTTCGACATTTAAAACGATGCAATCAGCCGATGAATGAGTGTTGGCTCATTCATTGGCTGATCGTTGCCCAGTTTACACAGGGTAATTATCGGGAGCGAGCGTTCTGTGAATGCTTGTTTGCCCGATAATGGGCCGAAGTAAAAGGTCCATTATTGTATCTATTACTTACTACTAATTCGTCAGTTATTATTTATCTATCACCTACTTCTTATCTATCACTTACTACTTATCTATAACTTACTACTTATCTATCTATAACTTACTACTTGCCGTCAGTCAATAGGAATAATCGTGTTTATATCCAAAGGCCGAAAACTTCTCTTGACCTAATTCTGCTCACACTGCCAAGGACTTGTTACAATGTATAAAGTGTAGGTTAACACCTATCAGTGTTGACTCCAGACTGATACATTTACCCTTTACTGATACAAGGTAACAAACTCTCATGAGATGAGAGAGATTTGTGCTGCTGCGTTTATCTCACAGAGGATTGTCTAAACAGATACGTTGTAGCAAACCCTCAGCTATTTAAGCAGGGCTAGGTCAGGATCGAATTAAACCCTTTTATGAGGCCTGTAGCTGCGACATGGTGGGACGACCAATTAACCAATTAAAGGGCCGGTCCAGTCCTTTGTAAATAAAGCTAAGCTTTTGTTCTCATCTGCATTGCGTTTTCCATTTATAATGGAACAAATCCATTGTATAACAGATACCACAGATGCCAGACCCCATTATATCAATGGAGTCCGTCAGGCACCATTGGTATCCGTTGATTTATCGGGAAGAATAACGCTGCTTCGAATACAGCCCTCAACGTAGAAGTGGACAGAGCCTAAATAATGTTACAATGAAAATGTATTTAGCTTTCTAAAAGACTTTGTTTTAAGTTCTTACTATTTTCAATATCTCTGTTTGCTGTCTGTGAATGGAAATATGTTTGCCACTACAGACGGGTTTGTTACTAAGTAGAAATGAAGGTAATTTTAACATACTCACCTCTCCGTGCTCCAGCCATGTCTCTTTCTCTCATCCAAACTGAAGTTTCGGGAGTTTACTCTTAGGGTATGTGCACACACACTAATTACGTCCGTAATTGACGGACGTATTTCGGCCGCAAGTCCCGGACCGAACACAGTGCAGGGAGCCGGGCTCCTAGCATCATAGTTATGTACGATGCTAGGAGTCCCTGCCTCGCTGCAAGACAACTGTCTCGTACTGAAAACATGATTATACTACGGGACAGTTGTCCTGCAGCAGGGCAGGGACTCCTAGCATCGTACATAACTATGATGCTAGGAGCCCGGCTCCCTGCACTGTGTTCGGTCCGGGACTTGCGGCCGAAATACGTCCGTCAATTACGGACGTAATTAGTGTGTGTGCATATACCCTTACTCTGGAGTTTACACAGAACCAGATTATTACAGCTCTGAGAGCTAAACACAGCAATGGGCAAAAATAGCAAGCATGCACCTGGCTTTGGATGGCTGGATGATTGAGCAGGTGACTGCCTTGGATTATTGGATGAGTGAGCAGGTGACTGGCCTTGGATTATTGGATGAGTGAGCAGGCGCCTGGCTTTGTATGGCTGGATGAGTGAGCAGGAGCCTAGGCTTGGATGGCTGAATGAGTGAGCAGGGGCCTAGGCTTGTATGGCTGGATGAGTGAGCAGGAGCCTAGGCTTGTATGACTGAATGAGTGGGCAGGAGCCTAGGTTTGTATGGCTGGATGAGTCATCAGGAGCCTAGGCTTGGATGGCTGGATGAGTTGGCAGGAGCCTGGCCTTGGATGATTGGATGAGTGAGCAGGCACCTGGCCTTGGATGATTGGATGAGTGAGCAGGATCCTAGGCTTGTATGGCTGGATGAGTGAACAGGAGCCTAAGCTTGGATAGCTGGATGAGTGAACAGGAGCCTAGGCTTGGATGGATGGATGAGTGAGCAGGACTTGGATGATTGGATGACTATGCAGCTGCCTGACCTTAGATGGCTGGATCAATGAGCAGGTGCCTGGCTTTGGATGGCTGGATGAGTGAGCAGGTGCTTGTTATTGGATGACTGGATGAGCGAGCTGGCACTTGGAATGGATGACAGGATGAGTGATTAGCCGTCTGGGCTTGGATGACTGGATGAGTGAGCAGGTGTCTGGCATTAGATGGCTAAATTAGGCACTCCCTCATCCAGTCATCTAAACCAGGTGCCTGCTCACTCATCCAGCCTTCTAAGGTTAGACACTCACTCACTCACTCACTCACTCACTCACTCACTCACTCACTCACTCACTCAGGGATATAGATAGCTGAATGAGTGAGCAGGAGCCTGGCCTTGGATGGGTGAATGAATTAGCAGGCACCTGTTTTGGATGAGGGAGTGCTTAGCCTTGAGTGTTTACGCAAGTGTGCAAGCTGCTGGGTCTCATATCTAAGTGAGTAAGGAAGCACCTGGTTCAGGGTGGGCACCTGTGTGGGAAAGCACTGTCATGTGCACACTGTATGGCACTATTATGTTGATGTTATTTGTCACTGTTACTTGTGTGTTGCATGAATCTTCTATTTGTACATTTTTTATGGCTTTGTTATCTACACCATGTATGACACTGTTACTTTTGCATTGATTGGCATTACTATTTGTGCGGTGTGTATAGTATTATTATTTGCACACTATTTGACACTACTATTTATATGCTATCTTGCGCAGATATTAGACAAACTGTATCTCACTGTAATGTGCATTGTGTATGGCACTGCTATTTGCATAACGTATGACACTGGTATTTGCACATTATATGTCCCTGCTATTTAAGTCCAGTTAGTTTGGCAGCGCTATTTATACATGGTTTTCAGGCACATATGGATACTGTAAAAGTACAAAAAAAAAAAGGGACTGTATGGGGATTGTATGGGGAGCATATGAGGAGTGTATGGAGAGTGTATTAGGAGTGTATAGGCAGTGTATAAGGAGTGTATGGGGAATGTATGGAAAGTATATGGGGAGTGTATGGAGAGTGTATGAGGAGTGCATAGGCAGTGTATAAGGAGTATATGCGGACTGTATGAAAAGTGTATGGGGAGTGTATGAGGAGTGTATGGGGAGTGTATGAGTAGTGAATGAGGACTCTATGGGAAGTGTATGAGAAGTGTATGGGGAGTATATGAGGAGTGTATGGTGAGTGTATGAGTAGTGTATGAGGAGTGTATGGTGAGTGTATGAGTAGTGTATGAGGAGTGTATGGGAAGTGTATGAGAAATGTATGGCAAGTGTATGAGTGTATGAGTAGTGTATGGGGCGTGTATGAGTAGTATATGAGGAGTGTTTAGGAAGTGTATGAGGAGTGTATGAGAAGTGTATGAAGAGTGTATGAGTAGTGTATAAGGAGTGTATAGGAAGTGTATAGGAAGTGTATGGGAAGTGTATGAGGAGTGTATGAGGAGTGTATGGGGAGTGTATGAGGAGTGTATAGGAAGTGTATGGGAAGTGTATGAGGGTGTATGAGGAGTGTATGAGGATTGTATGAGAAGTGTATGAAGAGTGTATGAGTAGTGTATGAGGAGTGTATAGGAAGTGTATGCGAAGTGTATGAGGAGCTTATGGGGAGTGTATGAGTAGTTTATGAGGAGTGTATAGGAAGTGTATGGGAAGTGTATGAGGAGTGTATGAGGAGTGGATGGGGAGTATATGAATAGTTTATGAGGAGTGTATAGGAAGTGTATAGGAAGTGTATGAGGAGTGTATCCTGAGAGATGGCTGTTTTAAGTGATCCCCCTTCCCTCCAGCCTCAGTCTCTCACACTGTGTGAAGCAGCTTCATGCTGATAGGACAGCGTCAGAGGCTGTGAGGTAGCTCCACCTCAGGAGAATCGCTGGTGTTGACATCCACTTGTCAAGTATAGCCTCATTTGCATATTTAGAAAAAAAGCTCATAACTTTGAAAATAATAAACGCTTTGGGACACAATTTTCACTAGCATTATCAGTGTGACAGCGCCTATTAGATTAGCTAGGAGATAGGGCATTACTAAACTAGTGACAGAGCGTCTTTAAGGCCATAAACCCAAGGGACCTAGTTAACTTTTTTCCAACCTCCTCATTATACTATGTTTCAGCATCCCCTTTGGTTTAGTCAGGCGGGCAGCACCATGTATAATAGCGGTTTAGTGTCAGTGCCCCTTATGCTCTTCTCTTCTTAGCAGTGTTCATTGTTGTGGTTTCCTATGAGTTTATTCATTATCTCTGATACATTATATTATTTCTATTCTCCTGGTACATTATACAGTCATTGTGCGCTATCCTCATCTCCCTGCAGGTCGCTATGGTGACGGCGGAACGTTGTCCCTGGAAAGTGTCACATACTCTATTATAATGTGACATATGGGATTAGACTGTAGAGTGACATAGAATAATGGCTATCGATCCTGAATATTAATGTTTGTAAATACAATTTACCTTTACGAGCGTGTTGCCTTTGTACGCAGTGAAGGGCAGACGTAGAACAATCAATCAGCGCAGTCACCGGGGGATGCTCCTTAATAAGCTACAAAGTAAATAGACTCAACCCAAAGTAAGTGCGGGCCGTATATACAGTGATTAGTAAAGTGTATGCACCACCAATTACAGGACTGCAATAACAATGTCCTCAATACACAGATCACCTCCACCTCTTTAGTAAGTGACTGCTTAAAGGGGCAGTAACTTTGGACATGGGCGATATTGAGGTTAGATAACTTTGTTTCTTAAAGGGCCTGTCTACCAATTAGGGCATTTACAGTTAAAGACCCCGTTAATAAAGTATGGTAAACTGGTTAGAGACTCAAAGTACAAGAAATTTCTCTTTCACTGGTGGAAATCAATCAATTTGTGATAAAAAAAAATAGCTGACGCGATTTACAAACACAAAAATTCCTTGAGGTGCCAATTGTGATCCAGAGATTTACTCCGACCCTGCAGAGAATTCCATGGCCCATTGCCGGTGTTGTGCCATATATGATAGGTGCCATTCTGGAAAATTAGTCATTGAATATCAGTGGTCTTAAAGGAAAACTCAAGCAACGAGACAAAATGTCTAAGGATGGGCCCACACCCGTGGGCTTTCAAAGGGCAGAGGGGCAAAATGGGCTCCCATTTTGATTCTGGTTGATTGTTTTATGTCCTACCATCCAGGGACAAGAAGGATGCACCTTCTCATTCTATATGCAGATAAGGCCAGAATTACCCTGTGGCCGTTTACCCCATTTACTTATCTGCTGATATTGCTGTGGTTGTGGCGAGGGGGAGTCCTGTGCAGGGTCACTCAGCCCATAGCAAAGGTGAATAGGGCAGCATAAGCTGTGCCACCATTCTTACTAACTAGTCCGTCACTCTGGAGTAATGCTCACCGGGGTTGTCACCTGCTCCCAACTTTGATTGTTGCTAGGCAACAGACCAAAGATGTTTTCTCACATAGTCAACGAAGCTCATAAAATTCATAAATAGATTCATCATGGCGGGTGTAGGAGCAGTAGATATATTGGGAATGTTGCATTAACTTTTCCTGTTTCCCCTAACGATCATTTTCTTTCATTTGCCTGTTATAATGTGCGGTCTCCAGGGAAATGGATGATGCAGCTGTGCGCGAAAATGCATGTACATCATATACAATATCATGCTAAATGTACATCTAATGACCCTACACTGGGGAAATTATCTATCTATCTATCTATCTATCTATCTATCTATCTATCTATCTATCTATCTATCTATCTATCTATCTATCTATCTATCTATCTATCTATCTATCTATCTCTCTATCTATCTAATATCTATCTATCTATCTATCTATCTATCTATCTATCTATCTATCTATCTATCTATCTATCTATCTATCTATCTATCTATCTATCTATCTATCTATCTATCTATCTATCATCTATCTATCTATCTATCTATCTATCTATCTATCTATCTATCTATCTATCTATCTATCTATCTATCTATCTATCTATCTATCTATCTATCTATCTATCTATCTATCATCTATCTATCTATCTATCTATCTATCTATCTATCTATCTATCTATCTATCTATCTATCTATCTATCTATCTATCTATCTATCTATCTATCTATCTATCTATCTATCTATCATCTATCTATCTATCTATCTATCTATCTATCTATCTATCTATCTATCTATCTATCTATCTATCTATCTATCTATCTATCTATCTATCTATCTATCTATCTATCTATCTATCTATCTATCGTGCACAAGCCTTAGGACCTCAGACTCCAGTCTATTTCCAAACGAATAGGCAGCACTACACAGGACTCCAATTTAGTGAAAAAAAAGGTTTATTCACCCATACATCAGTGCAACGTTTCAGCCCACATGGGCCTTTCTCATGCATCTATCTTTCGTCTATCTATTTAGCAGAGAATATATGTAAACTCTATACAACTGAAAGCACTGAGCTCTTCCAAGGAAACAGACCGACCAAGGCATAGACTGTGTCAGGGAAGATGGGGGCAGCAGTGGTGTAAATACCCCTGTAGCAGCCATAGCGGCTGCTTCGGGGCCTGCGGTATGAGGGGACCCGTGCCACTTGGCCCGACACATAACATTATGTGCCAGGCCGGGCGGCATGGGCCCCCTCTTTACCGGTTGCATCGCTAGCATCGGGCAGCCGGGGCCCCATAACGACTGCCACGTTTAATTGTATCTGCGTCCTTAGGATTCAGATACAATTGAACACTATTGCAGAGCAGGGAGTTATCTCCCTGCTCTGTCGTTTACTAGGCTACAGGCCACGTTAGGCCTGCAACCTATAAGACACAGGGACAGGATCCCTGCGCAGGCCGGCCTGATGACGTGATCATCACGCCAGCCTATGCAAGTGTCCCAACTTAGGCTGCTGAAGAGGCGGTGGAGCAGGTCCATTCATCACACGAATGGTATTAGGTGAGTATGAGGGGCTATTGGCACTATCTATAAGGGGGATATGTGGCACTATCTACAAGGGGGGTTGTACCTTGCACTATCTACGAGAGAGGTTGTGTGTGGCACTATCTACCGTGGGGGGGGGGGGGTATGTGGCACAGTGTACAAAGGAGTTGTGTGTGGCACTATCTACAAGGGGGGTTTTGTGTGGCCCTATCTACTAGGGAGTATGTGGCACTATGTACAAGGGGGTTGTGTGTGGCACTATCTACAAAGAGGGTTGTGTTTGGCACTATTTACAAGGGGTGCTATGTGGCACTATCTGCAATAGGAGATATGTGGCACTATCTACAAGGGGGGTATGTGGCACTATCTACATGGGGCTGTGTGGCACTATCTACAGGGGTGTGTCCCGGTGCTTTAAAGAGTAACTAAACTTTTGGAAAACTTCTGACATGTCATAGTGACATGTCAGAAAATTTGATCAGTGGAGGTCTGAGCACTGAGACCCCCACCGATCGCTGAAACTAAGCGGCAGTAGTGCTCGGTGAGCGCTTAGCTGCTTGGTTTCTGATTGACTTTTTACGGAAAGCTGATCACTTTGTGTACGGGCTCATAGACTTTCTATTGAGCCCGTACACCAACTGCTCGACTTTCCAAGAAAATTCGATCAGAAGCCAAACGACTCAGCGATCACCTGACCACTTCTGCCCCATTGTTTTAGCGATCGGTGG
Organism: Rhinoderma darwinii; assembly: GCF_050947455.1. Classification (NCBI taxonomy): domain Eukaryota; kingdom Metazoa; phylum Chordata; class Amphibia; order Anura; family Rhinodermatidae; genus Rhinoderma; species Rhinoderma darwinii. Next base: position 628,167,859 of record NC_134687.1, read on the forward strand.
GGGTCTCAGTGCTCAGACCCCCACCGACCAAATCTTCTGGCATGTCACTATGAAGTGTAAGGGTCAGTTTTTTTAATGAGGGCCCATTCAGACAAACGTGAATAACGTTCGTGTGCTGTGCATGGAAATCACGCGCAGCACACGGACCCATTAATTTCAATGGGGCCGTTCACACATGCAGGAATTTTCACGCAGCGAAAGTCAATGGGTGCGTGAAAACCACATACCGCACACCGATGCACATCCGTGTGCGTTGTGTGATTTGCGCATCAATTCAATTGAAAAAAAAAAGGATGTGCTTTGCGAGTGCGTGAATAACGCATGCCAGTCGCAAAGCAGACTGATTCATAACGGACCAGATTCCCGTGCGTTTTTCACGCGGGTGAATCTGATACGCTCGTGTGAATGTAGCCTAACTATTATGACTTAAATAACATAATTAAGTGATAACAAATATCAGCGCTTAACTGTTTGTAACAATTTTCGTAACCCTGTAACTAAAGGTTAATAAGAATACACTGGTGGCCTAGCTGTATTTTAATATTGCACACAGAACTGATAAATGTTCATTGTACGTAGGGCGAGGAATGTGGGGGCGGGGGGTGCTGGTTGCGGGCGTGGGGGGGCCCACTCAAAAGTTTGCTATGGGACCCAGTCTTTCTTAGTTACGGCCCTGGGAGGTAGGTTGTCTCTCTGTGATTGGTTAGAAGAGGTAAGGAGTAGGAGAAGTCAGGTGTAGCTACATACAATCACAGCTTTGTTAGTGACTAAGTGACAGAGATATTGACCCCATGGAAACTAATATGACTGACAGGAAGTAGCTTTTTTTCAGACACTAAAATCTGGAGAAGTCTGGCGTATTAAAGGGTAGCTAAACGTTCAACAAATTTCTGACATGTCAAGTTTTGATTGGTGGGGGTCCGAGCACTGAGACCCAAACCAATCGATAAAACAAAGCGGCAGAAGTGTTCGTGTGAGCGCTCAGCCGCTTCATTTCTGTTTCTGCTTTTTCCGGAAAGCCGATGTATCGGAGAATTTGCTCATAGACTTTCTATTGAGCCTTTACACCGCTACATTGATCTCCAGAAAAAGTCGAACAGAAACGAAGCAGCTCAGTGATTGGTGGGGGTCTCAGTGCTCGGAACCCCACCGATCAAAACTCTGACATGTCACTATGACATGTCAGAAGTTTGTTGAACGTTTAGTTACCCTTTAATAGCCAAGCTTAAGGCTAAGACTAACATAGAGATATAGAAAGTTCTAATCGTGGACTACAAATACCCTGAATGAAGAAGCATAAGCCCTCGTAAGATCGTTATGCATGTCCCATACTATACTATTAAAATCTATGGGCTATGTGTCAACTTTAACTTGCAACTGTATGGAACAGCATAGTCGACTATGTTATTCCATACAGAAATATCACGTAAAGAATAAAACGTATGCAGTGCGGTATGAATTTTTAAGTTAAGAGCTTATGGGCGACAAATGGCACTGTATGCCTACATAGTAGCTTACATCAGAGCATTCAGTCAAAGGTATAAGTTGTGGAATCTTCCCGGCGTATACCTCCAGCGTACACTGTAGTGTGAGTAGAGCCTTATAAGTGCCGAGTGTTGACTTTCGATAACAGGGAGAATAATTCTGTACAAAATATGTCAAGAATAATAAAATTACAGTGTGCGTTAGATTTACTTCCTGCTGAGGACATATAGGGAAAATGTACCTTGCGGGCAGCGCACATTCCCAGGAAACTCAAACAGACTTCATTTGAGCAGTATTATTTACGCCCGGGGCCTTCCTGTTAGAATTGGCTGTAATTATAATTTTTACCATTGCTTTGTTATCCCGTTACCACGACTCACAGAACAGCGGATTCATTAAACGCCATTGTTTGATGTCAATAACAGATATATTGTTTCATCTTCTCTCACTCCGGATTCTCCAGCTGAGCACCTCTCAGAGACGGTGAAATTAATTACATAGCAACAAAGACTAATGGACACCAAAAGGAAGAGGCGCGGCCGGTCGCAGAGCTGAATTCTCTGTGTAATAAATTGTGAGATCTGACTTTACAGCTCTATTAGCGCCTCGTCTGTGCTGTGATGGAACAAGGACGGATGAGGGCTTTTTTTCCGGCTTATGTGATGAAAAACGTTAAGTGAACTTATTTACTGCTCACAGTCCTTCATCTGTAATGTACAAACAACAAATCGAGTTTGGCACCCGCTTTGGTTAAGAGGTTCTCTACTTTAGTCAATCCCGACTTGTTAGAAAGATCCCTTGACAATAAGCTGATCAAAAACTGTCCCCCTACTGGGACCCCTAGCGCTCGATCAGCTGTAATCTGTGTGGAAACCTGGCAGTAAGTGTTCAACTTTCCTGCAGCGCCACCACAGGAGAAATGAAGCATTACACAGTGCCCATTCATATCAATGTGTTGTCTGTGTAATGCAGGGCAGGTTCTCAAGAAAGACACACGCGCTTTATAACCGATCTCCACTCTGGTTAAAAGATGAGGATCCTGAACAGAGGACTCCCTTCTATTAACTCAGAATTCCCTAATAGGGTGTATGACAATGGATTTTTCTTAATTGGACAACCCCCTTAACTACACAAAAGGGTGTACACACTTTTTTTAAATTGGCTTTGCGCTGATCTGAGGAGCCTGAAAGGTATATCTAGTCAGAAGGCATCGTACATTGGAAAGAAGGCTAGAAATATCCTGCCATCCTCCCTCAATTTTCCCTCATTCGTCCTGCCCCATCCATCCCTTAATTAACTGTTGGGCTGAACGAGAGGGGTTCTCAAAAGGATTACCTTTTTTTTTTTTTAGCTTGGAAAACTCTAATAAAGCATTTTAGAAGGTGTTGTCTAAGCAGACAACCCTTTTATGTTTAAGGGGGCAGTCAGTTTTTATATAGATTATATGGGAGTTAGATAATAAAAGGTGTGCAGCCACCTCTCTTAATTCCTGGATGAAGTTGAGACCCACATCTGTCAGAAGTGTCTGGCATATTCTGTGGATTGGAGTCGGGGATCATTCTTTAAATGTGCATCTCTGCTCTTTGCCCTTTCCACTTAGTCTAACCCACATATCAGATCAGTGACCTGAAAGAGTCATCCCACTGATGATGTCATCACAGATCATCACAGGGTCAATATAGAAAAAAAAAAACAACTATAGAGAAATGCTTCCATGAAGTACTATGATCTATGAACATAAGCGTCTTATTTACATATTTACAGGTACTTTTATATGGTAAACTCCTTCTCACTTGAGCATTGACAGGACCACCCATAATAGTGACAGCCATGGTGCCTCCATAACAGCATGCAGGATAGCAGCACCCTATTACGGGGACACTGTGCCTAGCAAATACATTTGTAGGGCAGCTAAAGGGCAGGAGAATATAGAGTTACTGATCCAGAGAGCAGAGATGTTGGGGTGAGCGTATGTCAAATCTTTAGAATCTTGCAAAGTACTTTGAGTGAACCCATAAAAACCCTTTATATGCTCCAAATTATCTTTCCCCATAAAATGTTATTTTTTTTTCCACATTTTAGCAATAGTTGAGCTCCGTCAATGAATCTGGACTGTGGCAAACTGGAACCACCACAGAAAACTACCTGTTTCAGTAAGGCCTCATTTACACGAGCGTAATATACGCGCGTGCGACGCGCGTGCTTTTCACGCGTGTCGTAAGCACCTATATTACTCTATGGGGCAGTGCAGACGATGCGTGAATTTTGCGCAGCGCGAGTGCGTTGCGTAAAACTCACGACATGTTCTATAATTGTGCGTTTTTCGCGCATCACGCACCCATTGAAGTCAATGGGTGCGTGAAAACCACGAATGTCGCACGGAAGCACTTCCGTGCGAACTGCGTGATTTGCGCAAGAGCTGTCAAACTGAATGTAAACAGAAAAGCACCACGTGCTTTTCTGTTTACAAACATCCGAACGGAGTGTCTTAGACATGAGCAAACCGAACTTTACCGGGTTCGGCCGAACTCGTTTTGACCGAACCCGGCAGGAGACAGTCACTGTGCAGGGTGCTGAAAGAGTTAAACTGGTTCAGCACCCTGGACAGTGACTTCCGATTCCAATATACGTGAACGTGTAACAAAAAAAAAAAGTTCTGACTTACCGATAACTCCCAGCTTCTTCCTCCAGTCTGACCTCCCGGGATGACAATTCAGTCCAAGTGACAACTGCAGCCAATCACAAGCCAAGCACAGGCTGTAGCGGTCACATGGACTGCTGCGTCATCCAGGGAGGTGGGGCCAGATGTCAAGAGAGGCGCGTCACCAAGGACGCGTCACCAAGGACGCGTCACCAAGGCAACGGCCGGGAAGTTCTCGGTAAGTACGAACCTCTTTTTTTTTAAACAGGTTACTCGATATGGTGATCGGAATGCACTGTCGAGGGTGCTGAAAGAGTTACTGCCAATCAGTTAACTCTTTCAGCACCATGGAGAGTGACTGACGTCGACTAGCCTCATCTCTATGATGGCGGCTGCGTGAAAATCACGCAGCCGCGCATCATACACGGATGGCACACGGAGCTGGCAAGTGCCTTTTGCGCATGCAAAACGCTGCATTTTTTGCACGCGCAAAACGCACACGCTCGTGTAAATGAGGCCTAAAAGTGATTCTGAGTAAGATTGCTCCACTGAAATTCAAAGAAGTTTTCAGCGTGAGAATAGTCTGGGGTTACCCAAGGTCATTCTTACAATATTGATACTAGAGTATATGAGAATGACCATAAGAAATTCCAGGACATTCTCAAACCTCCAGACAGTCGGAGCTCAGTGAAGAGACATCATGGGAGTTAATTGTTATGGAATTGCTAGAAGAGCGAGTCCCCAAAGGCTGCTGGAGGCTGCTGGGATAGAGCGTGCATAAAAATCCGCAACCTCAAAGCCGCCACAACTTTGATTAACAGAGTGTAAGGCTACTCTATGGTATTCGCCAGAGCCCACCGCAAGGTGGAATGGTTTTTGCTGCATAGAACCCAGGTTGTTTTAGCAGAGTTCAATGTTGAATAAGAGGTGCAATGCAGGCAAATCTAAACAGGATAACCAGAAAGCCAGAGGTTAAACGAAAAGTCCAAATCAATAAGCAAGTGGATACCAGGTAGAGCATCGGTCAGAGCAAGCCGGAAGCAGATAATCCAAATCAGCAAACAAGGGGTTAACAAGAGAAAAGCTGAGGTCAGTATTCCAAGAAGTCCAAGATTCAGAGGTATGGGGTTTAGTCAGAAGCTTGATCAAGACACCAGAAGGTAAGGGAAGTCACAAGCAAAGACTGAGTGAGAAGGACAGGTATAAATATTAAACCAAATCTGATAGGCAGAAAGATTGAGAAAAGAGATAGGCTCAAGCAAAAACCAGAACCACCCAGAATCCAGAACAGTAGTCATGGAGATTATTAAAGCAACAGGCATTTCCTAACATTAATATTCAGGATGAGAATAACCATAGGTCATTCTCATTATTCTCATTCCCAGATTTGGTCATTGCCACATTTTTCTTGGTCAATTGAAAGCAGATTTAAAATAATGAATCAACATTTTATACAGGACTAAATTATTACTCAGTGATACCAGTAACGGGGGTGGTATTGTAACAAATATTTATTAATTTTGATGACGTGGGTCTCATGACCATCTAGTCATAATGTAAAATGGCTGCACAGAGAGACCAAAGATCATCCATCAAAGGGATTATAGTAGTCATCAAAATGTAACGCTTGGGGTGGACACACACACACACACACACACACACACACACACACACACACACACACACACACACACACACACACACACACACACACACACTCCTGAACCATGACTGATGCCCTAGTCTGATATATCCATGTGCACCAAAGGGTTATTTCTATCCCAGACAGTGATGACATAGTGCTAGGATCAGTAGAGGTCCAAACTCTGAAAACTCAACTGATTTAAAGATTGGCCACTGGCTGCGCAGGAAACTGCAGCATGACCCCATTCATTTTCAGGATCGGCGGGGGTCCTAGAGGTCGGACACCCACAGATCAGAAAGTGATGTTTATATGACATCACTTTATGAGATGGTAATAACCCCTTAATTTCTGCTCTGTCTTTTTTCCTACTTTACATTAAATTAGGGAAGAGACAACAGCCCAGACCCTTTCCCTGGGCCCGTAATAATGGCATGACCCATCTGTTTTCTCCTGTCTCCATGATATATTTGCACCATCTATGGTCCCTGTGGTTGATTCATCTCAGGCTGAGGTAATGTTTGCTGGTAATTATGTGAATTTTTCACCTGTTTGTGTTTTGCAATAATTCAGGATGGAAACCTGAGCAAGACTGTAAGCTGCGGCCATCCCTCATCCCAACGTGCACGATGCTCTGCAACATTCGCAAACTCAGTTCCACAATAAGTTTTTAAGAACCTAAAAAAAGATAAATCTTTATATTGACCCTAATGAGAGTTGCAAGCAGACTTCTAGGGAAACTCAGGTAAAATCCAAGATTTCCATTTTAGGGCATGTTCACACACAGCGTAAATACTGCGGATTTTCCGCAACAGATTTCATTAAAAAGCGTGGGAAAACCATTCATAACTGGACTTGTAGTGCATTTTTTTAATCCGCAGCATGTCAATTTATATTTTGGAATCACTTCTCTTCTGCCGCAGGTTTTTCCCATTGAATTCGGGTGGGTGGGGGGTAAAACCTGCAACAAAAAGCAATTGCTTTGATTTTTGCGGTGGAAAAGTTGTGATTCTGCCACAAAAATCACAAATCAGAAAGATAAAGACAACCCTTTTTTCTTTTAAAATTAATAAAAATGCTGATACTTACCCCCGCGGCTTTCTCATAGCGACGCTTCTTCTATTCTCCGTCCAGCTCGGCCTCCTGGGATGATGTCTCTGTTGCAGCCACTCACAGTCTGCAGCGGGAACATGGGCTGCAGTGTCATCCCAGGAGGTCGGTCTGCACGGACACCAGAGTGATGCGTTGCTATGACAACGGAGAACGGGGTAAGTATTAGCTTTTATTTATATTGTTTAATGATGCGCCTGTTCCTAAGAGTGCAATAGACGACCTACCTATCTTATCTGAAGGTTTTGATTTGGAGTTAAGGATCTCTTGTTCGTGCTTCCCTCCGGTGGGGGAGATGCGCAATTTGTCCTCTACGTTGGTTAGACCGGCAGTGGTTACTGAGAAGCTTCCGAAGGAAGTTTCATTGGGACGCATGGCAGGTCCTTTTTCAGTCACTCCGGTTTCGTGTGTGCGGGTCTCCCGTTAGGTTTAGCGTGCAATAAGAAGCCTTAAAAATGTCATATGGTTCACCAATTGTTCCATCCAGCCGGCATGTTGGTGAATGACGGAGTTAATTCTGAAATTTACAAGGTTTCCTACGGTACACCTCTTTTGACGCGGCGTTTTCGTGGGTGTGACAAGTCAGGAAGCTTAGGCTCAGGGTCCTTAGTCTTTTCTAGACAGACTTCATTTCGCTGCAGGATTATGCATATGGGGCGTATATTTAGCAGACAGTTTGCTATGGCTACCGTGCTGTCTCCTTTGCATTTTATTTGCTTGTCTGTTTCTTTGAGAGATGATTTTGCAGTTTCAGGGCAGTTTTTTGGTCAATATAAGGTAAGGTCTTTGATCATGAATGGCCTGTTGTCCAATGTGGATTTAGAGCTGAAAATAGGTGCGTCTGGGGCATAGGGCTTTGGTGCATATTTTCATGGTATGCTGAACTGTGTCCGATGGAATGGAAGGAGTTGGGGCGGTGTTCCAAATTGGCTTTATTGGTACTTTTTCCCATTGTAGTATCAGCAGAAATACCGGTGACCGGTTGAGTGACAAGAGGATATGTCAATTGTGTGATAACCTGAGGGTGCTTCATAGCCAGACGTCTAACTATCCGCCTGTCGTCTGTTTGTTGCGTCATTTAGTACTCCAAGGTTTGATGTTAAACACTCAGTTTGTGGCGGTGCATCTCTCGCTTTCAGTGGGACAGATTTGGGAGTTAGTGCCGGAGGCAGAGAGCAAGGGGATTTAGTTTCCCGAGAGACTTTGGCGGCTTGTGTAGAAACATCAAAGTTGCTTGTGCGGCGGTCTGTGGGTGAGGTCACGTGAATAAGTGTAAGGTTTGGCAGGAGTGGGAGGAGTTGTTGGACAGCGAGGAGTGTGGCTCCAGTGATAGGGAGGCTTGTGTGTTGTATTTCATTGGTAGGGCATATGGTTGTGGGGTGTCTTCATCTGGGATGAGGCAGGGGCGTAGCTAGGGGGGGGGCAGGCAGGGCATGTGCCCCGGGCACAACTAAGAGGGAAGGTGGGGGGCCAGGAGCGCACCGTCCATGATGGCGGCCTGCTGCCTCTCTGAGGGGGCGGCGGCGCCACTAAAACCAGTCACCGCCACCCCCTCCTGCACTGTAGGCGATGAACAGCCAGGTACGTTTCGTGCCCAGCCATTCAGCGCCTTTCAACGACTCAAGCGGCGTTATAACCTGTTTGCGCTGCTTGCATCGTTGAAAGGCGCTAATTGATAAGGCAAGTCATAGTGCCCTGCCAATCATCGCCTTTCATAGACGCAAGCGGCGCGTTTATGGCATCGTGCCACTTGCGTCTATGAAAGGCACTGATTGGCAGGGCATAATGACTTGCCCTGCAAGTCAACGCCTTTCAACAATGCAAGCGGCGTGAGGATGTCAGAAGAGAGCAGGTCTGCATTGACACCGAGAGGCGCGGGAACGGGATTAAGGTAAGTATGTAAAGTTTTTTTTTTATCCTAATAAAAATGTGTGACATTATCTACAGGGGGGGGTGCTCTATCTACAGAGGGCAGGCTCTATCTTCAGGGGGGCTATATACAGAGGTCAGCTCTATCTACAGGGGGGCTATTTACAGAGATTGGCTCTATCTACAGGGGGGCTATATACAGGGGTGGGCTATATGTGGAGCGCTATAGAGGGAGCTATATGTGAGGCACTATATACAGGGGTGGGCTATATGTGAAGCACTATTTATAGGGTGAAATATATGTAGGGCACTATCTACAGGGGTGGGCTATATGTTGAACACTATATACAGTGGTGGGCTATATCTACACTGGGGCTATATACAGGGGTAGGCTATATATGGAGCACTATAGGGGGAGCTATATGTGAGGCACTATATACAGGGGTGAGCTACCTGTGGAGCACTATTTATAGGGGGAGATATATGTAGGGCACTATCTACAGGGGTGGGCTATATGTGCAGCACTATTTATAGAGTGAGATATATGTAGGGCACTATCTACAGGGGTGGGCTATATGTTGAACACTATATACAGTGGTGGGCTATATCTACACTGGGGCTATATACAGGGGTAGGCTATATATGGAGCACTATAGGGGGAGCTATATGTGAGGCACTATATACAGGGGTGGGCTACCTGTTGAGCACTATTTATAGGGGGAGATATATGTAGGGCACTATCTACAGGGGTGGGCTATATGTGGAGCACTATCTAAAGGGGGGCTATATGTGGGGCACTATCTACTTAGGGGCTACATGATGGGTTACTATCTACTTGGGGGCTAAATGGGGGGCAGTATCTACAGGGGTGAATATATGTGGGCACTTTCTACAGGGGTGGCTATATGTGGGACACTAACTACGGGGGGCTGTATGTGGGGCACTATATACAGGGGCTCTATGGGGGTCACTATCTACAGGGGTATCTATGTAGGGCACTGTCTACATGGGGCGCTATGGGGGGCACTATCTACAGGGGGTACAGTGTGTGTGTGTGTGTGTGGGTATGTGTGGGACAGTGTATGGTGCTATTATAATTAGAGGTGGAGTGTATGGTGCTATTATAATCAGGGACAGTGTGTGGTGCTATTATAATTAGAGGTACAGTGTATGGTGCTATTTTATTTAACTATATTTGAGTGTCTGGCACCATGATAACTTTACATTTGTTTATAGGTGCAGAAATGTTTGAACAGTGAGAAGCTGACGACATCTGAATTGCAAACTGCAGAAATGGGCTGTGGCCGGGAGAAGTTATCATAGAGGTCTTGAACGGATGGAAAAAAAAGGAGAAAAAGAACAATGAGAATCTGAGATCGTCACCGGTGAGTCACTTAATGCAAATGTTTATTCTGCCTCTAATCAGTACTGTAGTCACTGTATGATCTGCAGCGAGATGATGGGAGGTATGATTTTTTTTTGTGAATCAGCAACTCCCAGCATATCCTTATCATTGTTTGGGCCATGCTGGGAGCTGTATACAATTTAGTGCAATTTTCTGGTGTTGTATATATGTACTGAGCTTGGTTATTGCACTGTATATATGTACTGAGCTTTCTTCTGGCACTGTATATATGTATTGAGCTTTGTTCTGGTGCTGTATATATGCACTGATCTTGTTTCTGGAGCTGTATATGTCACGGTCACAGGGTATGTAGACCCACTAGGCAGCTCCACCGTAGCGGAGAGGCAGCTGACCAGGTCACAGTCTATATGAAAGTCAATAGTAACGCTTGGGTACCTGAACTAGTCCAGACGGTGGCTGTGGCTTCAGCACGGATGGAGGCCGGTGCAGCAGGTAGCGCCAGACGTGGCGGGCAGTATCCGATGTGGCAGAAGACACTGGACATGGCAGAAGACACTGGACATGGCAGAAGACACTGGACGTGGCAAACGACACTGGACATGGCAAACAACACTGGACATGGCAAACGACAGCAGGTGCAGTAGGCACAACTCCAACACTGGTATGCACAGGAACAAGAACAGTACGGGACACAGGAACAGGAAACAGGGCACAGGTAACAACTGGAACGGGAAACACTAAGGGACCATTTGCAAGACAGACTGGGATAAATTAACAATGCTCAGGCAAGGATCAGAAGGCCTGGGGCCTTCTTATAGACCAGGAAATCATGGCAGTTGATGGTGATGACGATTTCCTTTGTGCGCGTGCTGGCCCTTTAAGGCCTGGCACGAGCGTGCACGCGCACCCTACGGGACACAGCAGAACGGTGCAGAAGTGAGCGCTGGCTTCTCCTAGGAAGGAGATGGGGACCAGCGCTCACGGATCCATGGCTGCGGGCGTCGGGAGGTGAGTAAACCCGACGGCCCGCGGCCATGGACGCTGCAGTATATATGTACTGAGCTTGGTTCTGGTGCTGTATATATGTAATTAGCTTTGTTCTGGTGTTGTATATATGTAATGTGCTTTGTTCTGGTGCTGTGTATAGAACTATATTGCTTGTAAAATGTACAAATGGCTTTACGCTCGAGTTACATTAAAAAAAATGTGGAAAAAAATGACACTTCATTGATTATTAGGGAAAACAAAAATGACGAGGGGGAAGAAGATGTCAGGAAAGAAGTTTGGGGGGTGCCAAACTGAATCTTTGCCCCGGGTACTGGACACCTAGCTACGCCTCTGGATGGGGCGTAAGCTTTCAGCATTAGCTTTTTCTTTTATGTGCATGAAGGAGGTGCATGTTACTAAGTCCTTTCTTGTGCGCCATGCTATAAAGGGTTTTAGGAGGGGTAGTGTATCCCGTGATTCCAGGCGTCCAGTTTATTTCCCGTTGTTGCTGCATTTGGGTGAGAAGCTTGCTGAGTAATGTTGGATCACTTTGAGATTCTTTTTCGTTGGCATTCTATGAAGCGTTCAGGATTTCTGAACTAGTGTTGTTAGTCATGGATGTGCATGTTTGTGAGTCAGTTTGTAAAGGATCTGCCAGGCACAGCGGGGTTAACTCCCAGAACTAATCAGTCAGCACCTGAGAATACATCCCTGAGACTGACTCCTGCTTCCACCATTCAGGCTGGCAGGCTTAGGAGTGGGAGAGCCTATCGTAACCTGGCCAGACTCAGCTAGCTCCCGCCCTCGGTCTATTTAAGCCTGCACTTCCTGTCCCTCGGTGCTTGTTATTGCTTTTGTTTCTTTCCTTGTGGTTCCTGGCCCAGCTACAGCTCCTGCTATTTTTGATCCTGCTCCATACCGACCCTGGCTTACCGACTACTCTTCTGCTTTTCGTTTTGTACCTCGCACACTCCTGGCTTGACTCGGCTCGTTCACCACTCTGGTTGCTCACGGTGTTGCCGTGGGCAACGGCCCCTTTTCCTTGCTTGTGTTCCTTGTATGTTTGTCGTGTTTGTCGTGCACTTACTGAGCGCAGGGACCGCCGCCCAGTTGTACCCCGTCGCCTAGGGCGGGTCGTTGCAAGTAGGCAGGGACAGAGTGGCGGGTAGATTAGGGCTCACTTGTCCGTCTCCCTACCCCCTGCCATTACATAATAACAAGCCCATACCTAGTCTACCCCTGGTCCCTGACACCACTATGGATCCCCGTGAGACCCTGGCTCAGCAAATGCAGGGTCTCTCCCTACAGGTCCAGGCCCTGGCTCAGAGGGTCAACCAGCCTGATGCTACCCTGGTAGTTCCCCGCACCGCACCTCTTGAACCCCACCTCAAGCTGCCCGACCGGTTCTCAGGGGACCGGAGGACTTTTCTCTCCTTTCGGGAGAGTTGTAGGCTTTACTTTCGTTTAAAGCCTCATTCCTCAGGTTCTGAGAGCCAGCGGGTGGGTATAATTATGTCCCGGCTCCAGGAAGGGCCCCAAGAGTGGGCCTTCTCCTTGGCTCCTGACGCCCCTGAACTTTCCTCCGTTGATTGTTTCTTTTCTGCTCTCGGACTTATTTATGACGAGACTGACAGGACTGCCTTTGCCGAGAGTCAGCTGGTGACCTTAAGTCAGGGTAAGAGACCTGTTGAGGAGTATTGCTCTGACTTTCGGAAGTGGTGCGTAGCTTCTCGGTGGAATGACCCTGCCTTAAGGTGCCAGTTTAGGTTGGGTCTGTCGAATGCCCTGAAAGACCTGCTAGTTAGCTATCCCTCTTCTGACTCCCTAGACCAGGTTATGGCTTTAGCGATACGACTTGACCGACGTCTCAGGGAACGACAACGTGAACGTTTATGTTTTTTCTCCTCCGACTCCCCCATGATGCCTCCCGAAGCTCCGTTGCTTCGTTCCTCCCCGAAAGATTCAGAGATACCTATGCAACTCGGGGCCTCCGTGTCCCCCCAACAACGGAGAGAATTCCGCAGGAAGAATGGTCTCTGCTTCTACTGTGGGGACGACAAGCATCAAGTGAACAACTGTCCTAAGCGTAAGGTTGCAGCCAGAGAACTTCCGCGTCTAAGTGATCATCGGGGAGGTCACTTGGGCGCACAGGTATTTCCCGTAAATATGAAACGTACTAAGATCTTGCTTCCCTTTCAGGTCTCTTTTGGTGGTAGGTCTGCTACCGGCAGTGCCTTCGTGGATTCAGGGTCCTCTGCTAATATCATGTCTGTGGAATTTGCTATGTCTCTTGCTATGCCTCTGATTGATTTGCCTAAACCTGTCCCGGTAGTGGGTATCGACGCCACTCCTCTTGCTAATGGTTATTTTACACAGCATACCCCTGTTTTTGAACTCCTTGTTGGCTCCATGCATTTGGAGCAATGCTCTGTACTGTTGATGCAGGGATTATCGTACGATTTGGTTCTAGGTCTTCCCTGGTTGCAGTTGCATAATCCTACGTTTGACTGGAATACTGGGGAGCTAACCAAATGGGGTAATGAATGTTGTACGTCATGTTTTTCTGTTAATTCTATTTCTCCCCCTAAGGAGGCGAATACGCTACCCGAGTTTGTTCAGGACTTCGCTGATGTTTTCTCTAGGGAGGCCTCCGAAGTGTTACCTCCTCATAGAGAATACGATTGCGCTATCGAATTGGTACCAGGAGCTAAGCTTCCTAAGGGTAGGATATTTAATCTTTCTTGTCCCGAACGTGAAGCTATGAGAGTGTATATCCAGGAATCCCTGGCCAAGGGTTACATTCGTCCCTCTTCTTCTCCGGTAGGTGCTGGCTTCTTCTTCGTGGGGAAGAAGGATGGTGGTCTTAGGCCATGCATTGACTACCGTAGCCTGAATAAGGTCACGGTAAGGAACCAGTATCCCCTTCCTTTGATTCCTGATCTCTTTAATCAGGTTCAGGGGGCCCAATGGTTTTCTAAATTGGATCTACGGGGGGCGTATAACCTTATTCGCATCAAAGAGGGGGATGAGTGGAAGACTGCGTTTAACACACCCGAAGGCCATTTCGAATACCTCGTCATGCCCTTTGGGTTGTGTAATGCTCCCGCGGTCTTCCAGAATTTCATAAATGAGATTTTGAGAAATTACCTGGGGATTTTTCTGGTAGTGTACCTTGATGACATACTGGTGTTTTCCAAGGACTGGTCCTCCCACGTGGAGCATGTCAGGAAGGTGCTCCAGGTCCTTCGGGAAAATAAACTGTTTGCCAAAACCGAAAAATGTGTGTTTGGGGTACAGGAGATTCCATTTTTGGGTCAAATCCTCACTCCTCATGAATTCCGCATGGACCCCGCCAAGGTTCAGGCTGTGGCGGAATGGGTCCAACCTGCCTCCCTGAAGGCGTTACAGTGTTTTTTGGGGTTTGCAAATTATTACAGGAGATTTATTGCTAACTTCTCGGTCATCGCTAAGCCCCTTACGGACCTCACTCGCAAAGGTGCTGATCTCCTCCACTGGCCTCCTGAGGCTGTCCAGGCTTTTGAGGTCCTTAAGAAGTGCTTTGTCTCGGCCCCGGTGCTGGTTCAGCCCAACCAAATGGAGCCATTTATCGTGGAAGTTGACGCATCTGAGGTGGGAGTGGGGGCTGTCTTGTCCCAGGGTACCAGGTCCCTCACCCATCTACGCCCCTGTGCCTACTTCTCCAGGAAGTTTTCGCCAACTGAAAGTAACTATGATATTGGCAACCGCGAACTCTTAGCCATTAAATGGGCATTTGAAGAGTGGCGCCACTTCCTGGAGGGGGCTAGGCACCAGGTAACGGTCCTTACCGACCACAAGAATCTGGTTTTCCTAGAATCTGCCCGGAGGCTAAACCCGAGACAAGCTCGATGGGCGTTATTTTTTACCAGATTCAATTTTTGGGTTACCTATAGGGCTGGGTCTAAAAATATTAAGGCTGATGCACTGTCGCGTAGCTTCATGGCCAGCCCTCCTTCGGAGGAAGATCCTGCTTGTATTTTGCCTCCAGGTATAATCATTTCCTCGATCGATTCTGATTTAGTCTCTGAAATTGCTGCTGATCAAGGTGCAGCTCCCGGGAACCTTCCTGAGAACAAGCTGTTTGTTCCCCTGCAATTCCGGCTAAGGGTACTTAGGGAAAATCATGACTCCGCACTATCTGGCCATCCAGGCATCCTGGGTACCAAACACCTCATTACCAGAAATTATTGGTGGCCTGGGTTGCCTAAAGACGTTAAGGCCTACGTCGCCGCTTGTGAGGTTTGTGCTAGGTCCAAGACTCCCAGGTCCCGACCAGCGGGCTTACTGCATTCGTTGCCCATTCCCCAGAGACCTTGGACACATATCTCCATGGATTTTATCACCGATTTGCCTCCATCCCAAGGCAAGTCGGTGGTGTGGGTGGTGGTGGACCGCTTCAGTAAGATGTGCCACTTTGTGCCCCTCAAGAAACTACCCAACGCCAAAACGTTGGCTACCTTGTTTGTCAAACACATCCTGCGTCTCCATGGGGTCCCTGTCAATATTGTTTCGGACAGAGGGGTACAATTTGTTTCATTGTTTTGGAGAGCCTTCTGTATGAAGTTGGGGATTGATCTGTCCTTCTCCTCTGCCTTCCATCCTGAAACCAATGGCCAAACGGAGAGGACTAATCAGTCTCTAGAACAATACTTAAGGTGTTTTGTCTCTGACTGTCAATTTGATTGGGTCTCTTTCATTCCCCTCGCCGAATTTTCCATTAATAACCGGGTCAGTAACTCGTCAGGGGTCTCTCCTTTTTTTTGTAATTTTGGGTTTAATCCACGGTTCTCCTCCGTTTCACCTGGTAGTTCCAACAATCCTGAGGTAGAGGTCGTTCATCGGGAACTGTGCACAGTCTGGGCCCAGGTTCAGAAAAACCTAGAGGTGTCCCAGAGCGTACAAAAAACTCAGGCTGATAAGAAACGTTCTGCTAACCCCCTGTTTATGGTCGGGGATCTGGTGTGGTTGTCGTCTAGGAACTTGCGTCTCAAGGTTCCGTCCAAGAAGTTTGCTCCCCGGTTTATTGGGCCGTATAAGGTCATTGAGGTCCTCAATCCTGTCTCCTTCCGGCTGGAGTTACCCCCGTCTTTTCGGATACACGACGTGTTTCATGCCTCCCTCCTCAAATGCTGCTCCCCGTCCTTGGCTCCCTCGAGGAGACCTCCTGTTCCCATCCTCTCCCCGGAGGGGGTGGAATTCGAGGTGGCCAGGATTGTGGACAGCAAGATGGTCCAAGGCTCCCTCCAGTACCTGGTCCATTGGAGAGGATACGGGCCCGAGGAGAGGACTTGGGTACTCGCCCGGGATGTTCACGCTGGGGTATTGGTCAGGAGGTTCCACCTGCGTTTCCCCAGTAAGCCAGGTCCACTTAGAAAGGGTCCGGTGGCCCCTCATAAAAGGGGGGGTACTGTAAAGGATCTGCCAGGCACAGCGGGGTTAACTCCCAGAACTAATCAGTCAGCACCTGAGAATACATCCCTGAGACTGACTCCTGCTTCCACCATTCAGGCTGGCAGGCTTAGGAGTGGGAGAGCCTATCGTAACCTGGCCAGACTCAGCTAGCTCCCGCCCTCGGTCTATTTAAGCCTGCACTTCCTGTCCCTCGGTGCTTGTTATTGCTTTTGTTTCTTTCCTTGTGGTTCCTGGCCCAGCTACAGCTCCTGCTATTTTTGATCCTGCTCCATACCGACCCTGGCTTACCGACTACTCTTCTGCTTTTCGTTTTGTACCTCGCACACTCCTGGCTTGACTCGGCTCGTTCACCACTCTGGTTGCTCACGGTGTTGCCGTGGGCAACGGCCCCTTTTCCTTGCTTGTGTTCCTTGTATGTTTGTCGTGTTTGTCGTGCACTTACTGAGCGCAGGGACCGCCGCCCAGTTGTACCCCGTCGCCTAGGGCGGGTCGTTGCAAGTAGGCAGGGACAGAGTGGCGGGTAGATTAGGGCTCACTTGTCCGTCTCCCTACCCCCTGCCATTACACAGTTCTTCTGTGTTTTTTTAAAAAGGTCTAAGACCGATCAGAAGGACCATAACATAGAAATACGATTGTGTAGGTTGGAGGGGCTATGTGCCCGGTTTGGTGTTTTATTCATCAGTATACTAGGTCCCGCTTCTGGTTTGCTTACTTCGTAGATTGGGACTCTGGGAATCGGCAAGTTACAAATTATATGTGTGGCCACAATTAGTGTGAGCCTAGGGGATTCTGCCCGTGGGTGCTGCTGCTTAACTAACTGATATGTTTTGCTGTGTCTCGGGTGATTGGGTTCTCTGCTTGTTGTATTCTTTTTCAGTTTGCAATCTGTGCTTAGTGTGGATTGTAGGGCAGTCCTACTAAACGTCAGATTGGGAGCTGATGTGTGGCTGTCTGGACAACAGCTATGTTTTGATAGGTCAGAGGTTCAGGTTAGGTGGATTGGGGTGTGGGGCTTGTTGTGAAGCCGTCTTCTGCCAGAGGTACACGGGATTGGATAGGGCGCCAGACATTCTAATTGATCAGGCATGGGGGAATGATCTGGAGGTTTAAGCGTCCAGGGATCTGGTGCATGCCAGTAAATTAGAGTTGTTGTGGGTGTGGGCTGCATTTCCGGGGATTATTGTGTGGTCGGATATCGTGGCTCAGGAGATCAGTTCATGACTTGTACCGGGCCCGTGTAAAAGTGAACAAGTTGGTAGGCAGATTTGTGGCTTGCAATGGAGGTATTGTGGTGCGCCGCCAAGACCTGCAGACAGTTGATAGTTTGTTCTTTAGGCTGGATGTAGCGCCTGTAATGTGATTGGCTTAGATATTTGGACTCTTGGATTTCAGTTTATGGAGGGATGATCATGCATAAGGGAGTCATGTGTGATCATCATGGCGGGAGTATGAGGGGTTCTTGAAGGCAAATGTAAATTAAAATTGCAAAATAATCTATCTATCTATCTATCTATCTATCTATCTATCTATCTATCTATCTATCTATCTATCTATCTATCTATCTATCTATCTATCTATCTATCTATCTATCTATCTATATATCTATCTTTTAATTGGTGCCAACTCTTGCAAACTATTCTGCTTCTATATTATTTACCTGTTGTTAAAAGTTTCTTTCTTTTAAATTAATAGGCGTCACCTTTCTATCTATGATTGAATTCTTATCTCACATCATTACAGGAGGATGATCCCGGGTCACTCATTGACTGGACCTGAGCTCTGTAACCCCTGATACTGAGGTACCATCTCCATGATACAATGTACATCCTGACTGGTGCTGGGAGAACCTTTGACCCTCTCTTCGGGATTCAGCTGGAAGAGCAATAAAGTATGAGCCGGATTAACTCTTGAGAAGGGTCTCAATATGTTGTATTAAGTTACGTGTCTTCGCCATCTTTCTGCACAGCACTTTAAGTAGCAGATAATAACACTGAGATTTCCAGCTAAACTGGTTACCCAAAGCCAAGGAGAACTATATTATCAAATCTCCCATCACAACCGTCTTACTTTTCATGTCCTCCTGGAACATCATCCTATCCAGAAGTCATTTAACATTGGGATGTGATTATGACCCTGAAAATTGCATTACATCTCAGCCTATGCATCCTGGGGGCACATACTTATACTTGTGTCACTATGTTTTATGCATTTCTCAAATTTTATTTTATATTTTGATATTTTCGCTACGTTTCACAAACAAATGAGCATTGAAAGGCGAGATTCATCCTGTTTTATGCTGAAGATACATGAAGGATTCATTCATGATAGAAAATATTCTCATTGCTTACAGTGAAACCTCTCAGAGCATGGAAATAATAAACTTGAGATATGAGTGAGTATAATACTGGATGTAACTTAGGATCAGTATAGGATATGTAATGTAATGTATCTACACAGTGACTCCACCAGCAGAATAGTCAGTGCAGCTCTGGAGTGGTTGGAGCAGGGCGTGTGGAAAGAGCTGCTGAGACATCCGTGCAGGCCTTGGATCCAGGAACTTTCCTTATCCTATCTGCCCAGGCCTCATAACATCTGCCTGGGCTTGGAAAGTACCCTGAGGGGGGTTCCATCCTAGGATGGAGCCTCAGACGTCTACCTCCCGGATCATGCCAGCGGGGGGTAGAGGGTTATCCCAGCTGGCTGGGAATATGCAAACGGTCTCGGGGGTGAGGAGATCATCTCGGGGCAAGGCTGTCCTGGCTCCCCCCGAGGCTGGAAACCTGGATAAGGGTATGGAGACGCAGTCCGGCAGGGTGATAGAGGTGATGTAGTCTGCAGAAGGACCAGCACTGTACGGACATTCGGATAACAGCCGAATGGAGGAATGGGGACAGATGAGGACCGGAGAGACAGTGGAGAACTTCAGCTCCCGTCTGGTCATGCGGTTGGAGGAGTATCGGGACCTCAGGAAGTCGCTGCAACAGCTCCGAGCGGACTTGGCGGTCGCCAGAGGCAGGGCTGCAAAGGCCACAGGAGGTAAGATGTCCCGGTACCGTTTACAAGTGAAATCTTGGCACCGAGAAGCAGTGAGGAGGAGGAGGGTGGACACACAGCTGGGAGAAATCAGGAGAGTTTTGAAACTGACAGTGTGCGGCCTCCAGGATTACAAACTCAGCTACATAATGTGGAGTCACCAATATCCTTCCAGGGATTCTGTTTCGGTGTGGAGTTACCCGCAGAGGAGGAAAAGAAAAAGAAAAAAAAATTTAAGAAGAAAGAAAAGGAAAAGGAAAAAAAATCTGCTAAAGGTTCATTTAAAATGGTGTATACAGCAATGTCCTTCCTGTGCTCTGAGCCTGATGAAAGTCATGCGGGGAGAGTGTTACGGGTATGGCAGTAGAACACGTGGTGGTCAAAATGGCGCCGGACGCCTACACCTGTAAAGGGGGCGGTGATAGCGGCCTGGTGATGCCAGGGGGTGTGTCCCAGTGTCCGGTGGATGGCGAGACCGGGAAACTGGTCTCTGATGCGAGTCAGGGGTCGGGAGAACGGGTAAACCAGAAACCGGATGTGGTGTCTGAAAGCTAGAAGGCTGTTGGTGTCGCAATAAAGCCGGCAGACGTTCCGGACAAAGGCGGTCAAAAAGGAGGCTCCGGGTCTGCTGGCCACTCCTCTGCCGGAGGCGGCTCCAGTGACTCCTTCGTCCGCATCGCTGAAAAGCGGTGTAGGCGAGAAGGGAGCTGCAGGCGTCAGGGACAACGGTGGCCCCTCTCACAAAAATGTTCCTTACACAGAATAGATGGAAGTTAATGAGGTGGAGGGCACTGCGGGGACACCGCTTATAACATCTGGTGACGTCCCTGCAAAGGTGCCTGATGATGCGGAAACTGAAGCAATGTCTACCCACACAAAATGTACAGCAAAAATACATAATATAGAACCAGGCCTGGCCGGAAGGATGACTGCAGGGGGACCTGGTGGGTTAAATTAAAAAGTTGCGGCTGTGGATGTGGAAACTACTGGGGGTATGCAGGTGTCTGTAAATAAAGTTGCTGGAGTGTCTGCTGGTAATGGGGTGTTGAGTGCTGTGTCTGTAGGTGGTGAGGTGGTGGGTGGTGGGGATGGGGTATCAACCAGGGGAAATGGGCCTGGCGCTCCTTTGCTGTGGCATCCGGCAGGTCTTATTCTGGTCTCGCTGCGGGGGGACAGCGGGCACACCCATCTTCATCCTCAAGGTCCGGGGACGGTAACTTGCAACTACGTCTCTTGGACACTTTAAGAGAGGGAAAGAAAACCCTAACCATAGGGGGAGTGCAGAAGGACCTGTCGTTCTGGATAGAAAGATATGGTCTAAATGCCTTCCGAGAGCAACGAGGAGATCAGTGGTCGCTCCCAACAGCCGGGCAGGCTGTATACAGGAGGAATGTGGTCCGTCTCCGGTGGCATGGCATTGATGCGTGCCCTCCCAGAAAGAGGGTGGTGGATCTGCTGCTGGGGATGGGCTTCAAGGCGAGTGACATCTTTGCCTTGATACATCCTCATGGCTCGGTCGAGTTCGACATCAGCTTTGTTCACCTAGGGGGCCTTCAGGTCTTCTGGGGGAACTTCGAGCTGGTGAAGGACGAGCCCGGCTGGAGAGACTTTGTTGCACAAGCAATTTCTCGCCAAAGTGGCCCCAAGAGAGTGACCGTTCTTACCCGTAACGAGTCACTCTCTTGTATTGATATCATGACCTGGTTGGGAAGGTACGGAGAGGTAGTAGAGATGCCACGGAACAACTTAGACGAGTTTGGCATCTGGTCAGGGGCCTGGACGTTCATGGTTAAACTAAGGCGTCTGGGACAGACGGTGTCCCACATACCATCGTCTGCTTTCCTGGGAAGAGATCAGATCCTTGTCTTCTACCAGGGGCAGCCGAAGCTGTGTCACCGGTGTGGCGATCCCTCACATTTGAGTGCAGGCTGCAAGGTGCAGAAGTGTGCTCATTGTGGGGGGGATTGGTCATATAGCCGCATTGTGTGACCAGATTCGCTGCAACCTGTGTGGTGACTTAGGCCACCCGTTCAGTCGGTGTCCTCGCTCTGTTGTCAATGCTTGTTCCAAACCTGCAGAGGATGAAAGCAGGGAGGCCTCCGTGGGTGAGGGTGTGGACAGAGAAGATGGGGCACAGGGGCAAGGGAAGAACACAAAGAAGGGTCCCCCTTCTCGCCAGAGAAGGGTGGAGAAGCGAAGGAAGGAGAGGGAGTGGAGGGCACTCCAGGAAACTGGGACAACCTCTGATTCGGATCTGGATGCCCCCCCTGAAGCTGATGCCCCTAGGGAGGCCGAATTGAACGAGGAGATGAGGAGGATCCAAAGAGAGCAGAGGACTGGGGACTCTCTGTCCTCCCACTATAAAAGTGTGGGGGAGGAGGAGAGGACTCAGCCTACAGCAAAAGAGACACCGGGTAAAACCCAAGGGCCAAGTACATCTGGCCCCGCCCTGGCCCAGGAAGGTAAATCCTGTACCCCCTGGTGCGCTCTACTGATCGATACAATGCTCTAGTGGACGTTCCAGCCTCTCATACTAAGAGGGAGGGCATGGTAGGGCGCCCTAGAGTCGTTGAGCCTCCCCTGCTGCAGGGGCCGTTGTCCCCAGAAGAGGAAGTTGACCGGGAACTTGGAGATGAAGATGTGAATAGGGTGGTGATTATGGACTCCTCAAATTGCAAAAAGCGAGGCAAAGAAGGGGGGTCCTCATCAGATAGGGGGTGGTTGAGAAGAAGAAAGCCGTCTAACTCAAACATCCATGATGGCGGCACCCACTCCGTTGACGCTGGCATCAATTAATGTTGCCAGCATTAAGTCAGATAGGGCGAGATTTGCAGCCTTTGATTTTCTTGGCCGAGTTGAAGCCGACATTTTTTTTTTGCAGGAGACCAGGCTGTCACTTTTGGCAGACATCGTTAAATCTAGGAGGGAGTGGCGACGCGGGCCCTCCTACTGGTCTCTTGCGGCTGAGCCCTATAGCGGAGTGGCAGTCCTCTTCACCGCACCGGTAACATGCCGACGGATGATTGAGTTAGAAATGGGGAGGTGCTTGACCTTAGATGTCCTCATGAGGGGACAGGAATTAAGATTAATCAATATATATGGACCCCAGAGCAAATGGGACCGTAAAAGTCTCTTCATGAGGATTAAGCCTTTCCTTTTTTCAGGTCGACAAGTTATCTTTGGAGAGGACTTCAATACTGTCGTGAGGCCCTGAGATAGAGGAGGTTCTGGAGATAAAAAAATTGACTTATGATAGTGTAGCATTAAAAAGTATAGTTAGAGATGCTCACCTGGTGGATATCCACATTAGGCATACCCCAGGCCACTCGGGTTTCACCTATCGTAGAGGTAGTTGTAGGTCTAGGATAGACAAGTTTTTTTTGAAGGAGGAGGCCATCTGTTCGCCAGTGTCCGTTGTTGAGGTGGAGTACTCCGATCACTGTATGATTATTTTTTCTTTGAACATTGCAGAGTCCCTCCAGATGGGAAGAGGTATATGGAGGCTGAATTCTACTCTCTTGGAAGAAACAGAGATAAGACAGGAATTTGAGGATTTTCTTCAGAGCCAGGTACCTTTGTTAGATCTCAGTGGTACTAAGTCTGAGTGGTGGGAGTTGTTTAAAGGCCGGGTGGCAGGATTTTTCCGCAGGCTCTCGAGCCTCAGGTCCATGAGTAGGTACCGCCTATATGAGGAACTGCGGAGGAAACTCGAACATCTGGTCTCAACCGGGGGTAGTGGGGAGGAGATCTCCGGGGTGAAAGCTTTGCTCAGGAGGTGTCAGTATGATAGGCACGCATCTTTAGTTCTTGAGAGGGATTTCGGGAGGTACCGCTCGCCCGACCCCTACAGGAACTGTAAGATGTCAGTGAGTTGTAAGTTTGTGACAGGACTGATCGATACTACAGGATCTCTGAAGAGATCCAAATCAGGGATCTTGGAGGTCGTCAGATCCTTCTACTTGTACCTCTTGGGGAAGCAGGATCCAAACCGAGACGAGATGTCGGCTTTCCTGGCTGAAACCTTCCCTGAGCCAGGGGTAGACCCCTCTCTTGGTGTTTTGATCGATTCGATCAACGAGGAGGAAGTGGGACTGGCGATTGATGGGCTTGCCCTCAAAAAATCGCCAGGGCCGGATGGCTTAACATCCGAGTTCTATAAAACCTTCAAGGGAACCCTAGTTCCCCTCTTGACTGAGGTGTTTAATGAGTGCCTTTCCTCGGGTACTTTGCCAATGTCAATGAGGAGGTCGGCCTGATCATTTTATCAAAGGGTAAAGACTCGACCTGTATTGAGAATTGGCGTCCCATATACAGACAGAAAGGTTCTTGCCAAAGTACTGTTTAATCGGCTGGTGAAGTTTGCATCCCGGCTCCTTTCGCCGGTCCAGCATTGCTCTGTTCCAGGCCGCAGCACATTTAGTGCTGTCCTCAATGTCAGAGAGGCAGTGGAGCAGGGAAATTCTGGTGGGAGGGGTACATTTTGTCCTTGGACCAACCTAAAGCTTTTGACCGGGTGAATCATGAGTACCTCTGGTCGGTCCTTCTGAGGTACGGCCTACCGGAAGGGTTTGTAAATTGGCTCCAGACCCTATATGCTGGGGCAGAGACTTTTGCGCTAGTGAGCGGTTGGTTTGGAACCCCCTTTGAGGTTGGGTCTGGTGTCCGCCAGGGTTGTCCCTTGAGCTCTTTGCTATATGTGTTCGCTATCGATGCTTTTCTCAGAAGGATTGATCGTGGACGATTGGGGGGAGTCAGGGCTAGCCTGGTAGGGCCAGAGGCCGCTCAGAGGGTGGTTGCGTATGCGGACGACGTCTTCATCTTTGTCTCCTCGAAAGGGGAGGCAGAATGGGTGATGTCGGAAGTGGAACATTACTCGTTGGCATCTGGGTCCAAGATCAACCGGGATAAGTGCAAAAGTCTCTGGCTGGGAGGAGGAGGTCTTGGTTTTGGCCTCCTGGACACCCTTCCAGAGCCTCAAGGGTCTGCTAAAATTTTAGGAGTGGAATTTGGCTCAGGTGATTACCCCAAGAAAAAGTGGGAGAGTAGGCTGACTCTAGTTGCCCAGAAGGTCGACCAATGGAAGGGTTGGTTCTTAACCCTGAGGGAAAGGGTTCACTTGGCCAAGGCCTACCTGGTGCCCATGTTGCTTTACCTGGGCAGTGTGTGCGTTATGCCAGAACCTCTCTGGACTCGGGTCTACAGCCTGTTCTTCCAGCTGTTATGGGGGAGCAGGCTTAACCTAATCAAGAGGGAGGTTACTTACCTACCAAGGACACTAGGCGGGTTAGGTATGGTTAACCCGGTGGTGTTCCTAGTGAACACCTTTATTAAGAACAACCTGGCAAACCTCTGGCAAGAGAGGGCTCCTTGGTGGATATCCTTCTGCAGGGCAAGTGAAAAACCTGCGTACACCCCATGGACATCTCCCGGCTTATGCCACCTTGGTTCTGCAGGTCATTCGTCGGTGGGGTCTGGGAGTGTGGGAGATCAGGACCATGTCGAGAAAATTTCTTTACAGGAGGGTCCTGATGACCCACTTCCAGAAGCCCCTGGCGCTCAAAGACTGCCCAAGTAGTGACCTCGGGGTGGGATTAAGACTTTTGCGTCGGTGGGCGTGGACCTCGGCCTCTGGGGGGGTGCGGGGGGGCTCCCCCATTCTCTCTCTCTCTGGTGGTGGTCTGGGATTAAACAGTAGAAATTTTGTTTTGTTTTGAGTTGACAGGAAGAAAGGCTTACAAGCGGCCGAACTTGTATGCTTTCGGGTATGGATTGGATAGGATTGCTGTGGTAAATTGTATATATTTGTGGTGATTGTAGTTTTGTATATAATAAAAACTGTTAGATTAGGGTTAGATGGGGAAGAAATAGGTTGGGAGGGGGGTTGGGGGGGGGGGGTGGTGGGGTGGAGTGTGTGCCTGGCCCAACCGTAGACTATGCGGACATGAGGAAGACATGGGGCGAGAAGTTGTGCTGGGGTGTAGAGTGTGGTGGAGGGGCCAGCATCTGGACTTTGCGGACATGGGAGGACATGAGGCGGGATGCTGGCTAGGGTGGTGAGGGGTAGATAAGGATGGTTAGGGAGAGTTAGGTAGTAGTTGTGTGGGGAAAAAAAATACAAAAAAAAAAAAAAACATAAAAAATATATATATAAATAGTCCATATTAGAGATGGTTTCAGTTATTATTATTATTATTGTCTTTTTTTATTTTTTATTTTTATTATTAGTAATGTTGTTGTTGTTGTTGTTGTTATTATTATTTCTTTCTTGTGTATCAGTTATTGGCCCCTGGTTGATAAGGTCGGTATGTTTTATTTCTTGTTATAATATGGTAAGTTGGTGAGAGAATGAGTGTCTGACACGTGGGTTGAGTGTGGCCAGGTCTGGCTTGTTTCTCTATATAGTAACGTATATAGTAATGTGTATAGTAACGTATATAGTAACGTATATAGTAATGTGTATAGTAACGTATATAGTAATGTGTATGGTATAAGAAGTTGTTTTGTTTATTGAGTATGATGTGTTTTGTACGTTTATATAAAATAAAGAGATACAGGATATAACTCATGACCTGCCTAAGTAGAGTCGTGTGTTAGTGAACCTTCCCTTATCCCTTCCTATCCCTCCACCCCCACCTTTAGAAAAGACACGTGACACCGAGGTTGGATGTGAAATGGCCACAGCAGCCGTTTATTAATTTCACAGTTTTATAAAAACAATTTAAATCCGAAACGTTCGGATAACTAATTAGGAATCCACCAGAGAATTCCTCCTAATAATTCACATGACCCAATATGGGTCAGAATCATAAATAACAATTTAACGTTAACATTAATCCGAGCAGGGGCAGTCCTTGAAGCCATTTTAGATATTCCTTTTTAACACACCCCGAGTTAGCCATCTGCAACCACCACCAACCAATTACCTCCAGCCGTAAACCAGCTCAGAGGCACCGCTCACCTCTGCAGATGGCTCCAACCACCAGAAGACCACTTCAAAGGGATAACACCCGATGAAGCCTTCAAGTGATATACCTTCCACCAGAAGACCACTTCAAAGGGATAACACCCGATGAAGTCTTCAACCATGTACCTTTTTTGGGGGACGCATACCCCCGATGCGACCCCCCCACCATTTTGTACTGACTGGCCTCAAGGACTCCCCCCGCCAGCTGCCATGACACCAGGACCTACTCCGAATGAAAAGAAAAAACATGTTAAATAAGCACACAATAAAATGACAACACTCATAGACGGACTTACATAAAGACCACAAGGGATAACGAACAAAGGGCGGGAGGGTGGGAGCTTACTCGAGTGTGTGTTACTCCTCCCGCTGCTTCCGGCTCAGTGCCGAAAACAGCGGGAAGCTCTGTAACGGCCCCTAACTCCTCCCTGTCCCTCCTCCACCTCCTCCTAATTCTCCATCAATACTTAACCCTTTCCCTCCTAGGTCTGTCATGGAGGCTTCCCTCCTAAGCCCTGCAGGCTGCGTCCAGCCTCTTCTGGATCAGTACAGGATAAGTAATGTAATACAAGTACACAGTGACTCCACCAGCAGAAAAGTGAGTGCAGCTCTGGAGTATAATACATGATGTAACTCAGGATCAGTACAGGATAAGTAATGTAATGTATGTACACAGTGACTCCACCAGCAGAATAATGAGTGCAGCTCTGGAGTATAATACAGGATGTAACTCGGGATTAGTACAGGATAAGTAATGTAGTACAAGTACACAGTGATTCCCCAGAAAATGAGGGGCAGAAACGATATCTCCCCCGGCTGGTGTTAGTTATGGTTAAATTTTTGCAGTTTTTTAGAAACAGGCTGTGAAATTATAATGGATGACACGTTGTCGTGATGGTTGACATCCTGTGATGCTCTTGCTAGTACAGAAGGTAAAATGATTCTCTAAACAACGTCAGTGAGACTTCGCGTTTTACATTTCCACAGAAACATCAGCGGATTCATTCTGTTCTCCTGCCCTTCATCTCTGGGGTTTTATAGATTGTTTTTCTCTTCTTCTCTTTTCTCCAGGACCTTATCACAGATGAGCAGAGAGTGAGATGCTCTGCGGGGCTGCAGACACAGAGAGAATATGACTGCCAGGAATTCAACTCTTCTACAAACACTGGGAGCAGCCAATGTAGGTAAAAATGGGTCCTGAAAACCTAGAAGCCCCTTTTTCTCTATGTGCCATGTTCTCTACTTTTGTCAGATGTAAACATTTTCTTCGTGCAAATGACACAAAATCGATAGCATCGCAAAAATATTCACGCCTACAGTAAATGCTCATTTTTTGCATTAGTTGCTCCTGGGCCCTATTGCAAAATTTGTAACAGGGCCCCAACTATCATTATTTATGTTAAGAACTGGGCTCCTCGTATGGGGAAGAGGAACCTTTTGGGCCCCTCAGGCTCCTGGACCTGGTTATAACTACATCCTCTATACCCCCTATAATTATGCCCCCGATTCTGTAACTATATATTTTTCTGGGAAAGCTGGGTGACAATCAGTATGATCTTCGTTGTCACTCAGCTGTCCCAGTCCTGCTGGGATGCGGTACGCTGGGGATATATTATTACATAGCGAGACAGATTTGCCACTCTGGAGTCTGAGGAAGCTGGGTGATGACTTCTATATCAATGTTGCTATTAATTTTCTTTATTTCCTATGTATCTGGATGGATAGTCTCCGAAGATTTCCTACAGTGTCTCAGCGAATAAAAGTAAATGAACGTGCGTGATCACTTCTGCAGGGTTGCTTGAAGCCGGGAATGGGTGGTCGGGCGTCTGACAGACATATTGCAGGGAGAGTTCCCTTCTGTGCCCTGACAGGGTTATTGGATGAGACGTTTCTTCAACAATATGTTCGTGGTATGAATGCGTGCCATGAGATTCTCCAGCAGCTGCTCCTGACGTGGCTGGGGCCTGCGGCGCTCCTTCTCTCTCTCACAGCACACTCCAGCGTCTCCCCATATGCTACACGGATGTCTTTAGTTCTCATGCCAGCTTCAGTTGTTTTACATGTTCAAATGACTTTTTACTCTTAATGAACAATGGCAAACAGCACTGAAAAGAAGACAACGCTGCCAGGATATGCGCAAGAGGGGGGGGGGGGGGGGGCAGGGGTCAACATTACAATAGAGAACAAATCAAAGTGCAATGAAACACATTTCAATCTGTAAAACCAGCAATAAATGTCGACCATATAGTGGCCGGGTATTATAAAGAACTGCAACAGCCAGGTGGTCTATTAGGGTAAAGGGGCAATGGCAATATCTCTATGTCTAGAGTAGGAATGGGTTAATTGTAACAACCGTGGTCTAGGGTAAATAAAGATGGGATCATTGTAGTGAAGGGGTTAATGCCAACATCCCGGGAGGTCTAGGGTAGTCAATGGGTAGTGGTTAGTGTAGGCGTCATTGCAAAAATCCCTAATTATCTAGGCTATCAAAGGAGTCAATGGCAACATTCCTGTGGTCTGTGGAGCTGAAGGGGTTAATACCATCATTTCTGATGGTCTAGGGCAATATAGTGGACAGGGGGTTATAAAAGGATTAGAAAAACATGGCTACTTTCTTCTAAGAACACGGCTACTTTCTTCTAAAAATAGCGCCATACCTGTCCATGGGTTGTGTCTGATATTGCAGCTCATCTTCATTTAAGTGAATGGGACTGTACTGCAATACCACAAATAATCATGAACAATCTGCCCGATCACTTGGGAAAGAGCTCAGGGAGCCAGCATGGGTGCGTTTTTTTTTCAGAGTGGGGGAAGTCTTAAGTTTAAAATAAATATTCTGTAGTCCACCATAGGATGATCCAGCGGGTGCTGGTAGCAGGATCCCAGGTACTGGAGATGAGCAAATAATTAAAAATACATTCCGTATACATTTCCCCCCTAAACCTGGCTGTTTTACTCTCTTACATAGTTACCAAAAAACACAGGTCTATGAAGTTCAACCTTTAACTTTCTGAGACATCTGTAAATGTTCAGAAACTCTGCACTCACTGAAAAACGATGAGGCGTCATATTTGTTGAAGTGTTCAGTCTCACAGGGATGAGATTACACAGAGCAGAGCTGTGAGAGGGAGGGAGGAGGAGAGGAAGCCTCCCTCATGCATACATATATACTCAATATCTGGTGTATCTTCTTCTAGTGAGTATTACACTATCTCATGCCAGAATTTGATTGATAGCAGCAGGGGCGTAGCTAAAGGCTCATGGGCCCCGATGCAAAAGTTCTTATTGGGCCCCCCCCCCCCCGCAAACTTCTCATGGCCGAAGGTCAGCAGCTTTCATCTACATCGCTGGGTCTCCTAAGTGACCCAACAATGCAGCACTAGCAGCCGGGGGCATCACTAAGGTCTTAAAATGTCAGAGGAAATAGCCCCAATACATATGTGTCCCCCCCAAAAAAAAAATTATGTGTGTATATGGGACAGCATAGCATATCTATAGCACTACGACCCTATCAACTATAGATAGGATTAGATACAGTGGCTCAGCAGACAGTATCACACATGATAGGATTAGATACAGTGGCTCAGCAGACAGTATCACACATGATAGGATTAGATATAGGGCCCAGCAGATAGTATCACACATGATAGGATTAGATACAGTGGCTCAGCAGACAGTATCACATGATAGGATTAGATACAGTGGCTCAGCAGACAGTATCACACATGGTAGGATTAGATACAGTGGCTCAGCAGACAGTATCACACATGATTGGATTAGATATAGGGCCCAGCAGACAGTATCACACATGACAGCGTTTTTTTATTGTCAATAAAATGGTTAATGGGGGTTGTGTTTTTTATTTCAATAAAATATTTTTTCTATGTGTTTGTATCTTTTTAAACTTTATTATCACCGCCTTAGTAATGGCCGCTGGCTGATTGACAACCTCCATTACTAAGGCGGGGCTTAATGGTAGCCAGAGCAAAGGCCAACACAAACCCCCATTATTACCCCGGTACCCACCGCCACCAGGGGTACTTGGAAGAGCCGGGTACGAACCAGTACCCGACTATCTGTAGTGACGGGCAGGCACCGGGGCGGCCGAAGGCTGTTAGTATTAGGCTGGGGAAGGCCAAAAACAGTGGCACCCTGGTAATGCTGCCTGCTGCTGCTGTGTTGTATCTGGCTGGTTATGAAAATTGGTGGGGGGGGGGGGCCCACATAGTTCTTTCCAATTATTTTTTTATTTATTTTTTTTAAATGACGTGGCGTCCCCCCCATTTTTCATAACCAGCCAGATACAATAAAGCAGCAGCAGCCTAGCATCACCAGGGTGGGAAGGGCCACTGTTTTTTGCCTTTCCCCTCCTGATAATACCAGCCTGCGGCCGCCCCAGTGGTCGACCATCACTACAGATGGTCAAGTACTGTATGGTACCCGGCTCTTTCCAGCACCTGGTGGTGCTGGGTACCGGGGTAATAAAGGGGGTTAGTGTTAGCCTCTGCATCGGCTAACACTAAGCCCCGCCTTAGCAATTGATGCTGTCAATCAGCCGGCGGCCATTACTAAGGCGGTAGTAATATAGTTTTAAAAAAAAACACAAAGACATAGAAAAAATATTTTATTGAAATAAAAAAAAAACACACAACCCTCATTAACCATTTTATTGATAATAAAAAAAAGCCGTCCTCGAAGTAGTCCTGGAATCCGACGTAGTCCAACGACCAAACTTGTAAGAAAAAACACACAAAAAAAACGATTAGTAACACATGTGTTAGGCTTAGATACAGGGCCCATGTGTGATACGGTCTGTGGGATCCTGTATCTAAGCCTACCGCAAGGTAGGCTTAGATACAGAGTCCAGCAGACAGTAATCTTATACAGTATAAGATTACTGTGTGCTGGGGCCCTGTATCTAAACCTACAGTGTGGTAGGCTTATATACAGGGCCCATCAGACAGGATCAAACATGGGCCATGTATCTAAGCCTACCATGTGATTGGCTTAGATACAGGGCCCAGCAGACAGCATCACACAATCTGTGATCCTGTCTCATGGGCCCTCTAAGCCTGCTACATCGTAGGCTTAAAGGGGTTGTCCAGTCCCTAAACATTGATGGCCTATCCTCAGGATAGGCCATCAATAGCTGATGTGTCGGGGTCCGACTCCCGTGACCCGCCAATCCGCTGTTTTGAAGGGGCCGCAGCACTCGTACGAGAGCTGCTTCCCCTTCATTTCACTTACTCGCTCACACTGTGAATCGCCGACACCGATTCACAGTGTGACCGGAATGAAGGGGAAGCAGCTCTCGTATGAGTGCTGCGGCCCCTTCAAAACAGCTGATTGGCGGGTCCCAGGAGTCGGACCCCGCCAGTCAGCTTTAGCAGTCAGGGCTACTAATATTACCTTCCTCTTCAGCCGCGGTGGAGGTCCTGTCCTCTCGATGTTGTGCGCGGCGCATAGCGCTGTGACGTCAGGACCTCTGCTGCGGTCCGGAACCAGGAAGGTTAGTACAGTCTGTTACTATAGTAACAGGGGCCCGCGGCCCGAGTTACTATAGTAACTTTTTATTGATGTGGTGCGGGTGGCCGCGGGCCCCCCTGGCTTCGGGGCCCGGTTGCAATAGCGACCGCTGCGACCCCTATAGCTACGCCACTGGATAGCAGTGCTGTGTCTAGGGAGGGGGTTTTCTGAAGACAGACGGACAGTACCTATGTCTATTGTAAGTGCAGATGATTGATCATAGTATTGAGTTTTGAAGACATGGGGAGATCACCCATAACGCCTTATTCAGACGAGGATGTCCCAGTTTCAATGTGGCATCCGTTTTCTTGTTTTTTTTTTTTTTTCTCATTTCTTTAGCAACAGTTGCGTGAAAACACGGACAGCACACAGACGTCGTCCGCAGGCTGTCTTTGTTTTTCACGCACCCATTGACTTCAATGGGCAAAATGGTCCGCAAAAATGGACCAAAATAGGGCATGCAGTAAGTTTCATGCAATGCACACACGCTGCGTGAAAAGCCACGGATGTGTGAATAGCCCCATTGAATTGCATAGGTCCGTGTACTGTCTGATTTTTTAACGGACAGCACACAGACGTAAAATATGTTTAACTGAATAAGGCCTAACACTGATCAGAACCCTCTGCTGCTGCTCCTGTGTCTGTGGGACGGAGCTGGAGGGTTCTGCGGAAAGGCTACCAGTTCTCATGAATAACAGTACTGAGGCTGATCAGGACCCTCTGCTAGTCTATTAGAAGCAGGTACAGAATTATGGGCAGGATGCAGTGCTTGTAGAACATCACAGCAGGTAGTGCCCGCTTCTTCTGGACTTGCGCTCATAAAAAACTGACAGAGCCTGCAGATGGAAAAACTTTTCAGAATCAACTATGATTGGGTCATAAATCAGCTTAGAAGATTGTACATGAGATGAGAGAATAGGGCTAAAGAACAAGCCATCAAAAAAACAGTCGGACAGATTTGACTGCGACCGGCATTCTGCAGCTGCTATGTACTAGAATACATACAGGCTGCAGAAGCTGAATGATGCTACAATTTTAATAACAACCAATTTTAAAAGTGTTTTTTCAGTCCATAATACAGTCAATGCAATAAAAAGTAAGCAAGATAGAGACTGTAGTGCTTCCCTATATACAAGCATAGTCCCATATTACAGACCCGTAATCAGCTGGAGCTTCCCATGAATAGAAGCCATGTAGATTGAACTGACCAGGCTTTTGGTGGGCCTCGGACAGATTTGCCCAATTCTTGGTATTTAAAGTAATTATCCAGACAAAGCTTCATCATGTATATTAAAAAGTTCTGCAACTTTGTAAAAAACGTTACATAGTTACATAGTTACATATTACATAGTTAGTACGGCTGAAAAAAGACACATGTCCATCAAGTTCAACCAAGGGAAGGGAAAAGGGAAGGAAAAATTTCTACACATAGGAGCTAATATTTTTTTGTTCTAGGAAATTATCTAACCCTTTTTTAAAGCCATCTACTGTCCCTGTTGTGACCAGCTCCTGCGGTAGGCTATTCCATAAATTCACAGTTCTCACGGTAAAGAAGCCTTGTCGCCTCTGCAGCTTGAACCTTTTTTTCTCCAGACGGAGGGAGTGCCCCCTTGTTTTTTGAGGGGGTTTTACAAGGAACAGGATTTCACCATATTTTTTGTATGTGCCATTAATATATTTATATAAGTTAATCATGTCCCCCCTTAGTCGTCTTTTTTCAAGGCTAAATAGGTTTAATTCTTTCAATCTTTCCTCATAACTTAAATTCTCCATGCCCCTAATTAGCTTCGTTGCTCTTCTTTGTATTTTTTCCAACTCCAGGGCATCCTTTCTATGAACTGGAGCCCAGAACTGGACTGCATATTCTAGATGAGGCCTCACTAATGCTTTGTAAAGTGGTAGTATTACCTCCCTGTCCTGTGAGTCCATGCCTCTTTTAATACACCACAATATCCTGCTGGCCTTTGAAGCAGCTGATTGACACTGCATGCTGTTATTGAGTTTATGATTTACAAGTACACCCAGATCCTTCTCAACAAGTGAATCCGCCAGTGTAGCTCCCCCTAGGACATATGATGCATGCAGGTTGTTGGTACCCAGATGCATAACTTTACATTTATCTACATTAAACTTCATCTGCCAAGTGGATGCCCAAACACTTAGTTTGTTTAAATCTGCCTGTAATTCATGAACATCTTCCATAGACTGAACTATATTGCATAGCTTGGTGTCATCTGCAAAAATAGAAATAGTGCTATTAATCCCATCCTCTATATCATTAATAAATAAGTTGAATAATAGTGGTCCCAGCACTGAACCCTGGGGTACACCACTTATTACCGGGGACCATTCAGAGTAGGAATCATTGACCACAACTCTCTGGATACGGTCCTTGAGCCAATTCTCAATCCAATTACAAACTATATTTTCTAAACCTATAGTCCTTAATTTACCCATTAGGCGTCTATGGGGGACAGTGTCAAATGCCTTTGCAAAGTCCAAAAACACTAAATCCACAGCGGCCCCTCTGTCTAGACTTCTGCTCACCTCTTCATAAAAACAGATTAGGTTGGTTTGACAACTTCTGTCCTTAGTAAAACCGTGCTGGCTGTCACTTATAATACTATTTATTGTCACATAATCCTGTATATAGTCCCTCAATAGCCCCTCAAACATTTTCCCCACGATGGATGTTAAGCTTACTGGTCTATAATTACCTGGGGAAGACCTAGAGCCCTTTTTGAAAATAGGCACCACATTTGCCCTGCGCCAGTCCCTTGGCACTATACCAGTCACTAGAGATTCTCTGAATATTATGAAAAGGGGGACAGAAATAACTGAACTAAGCTCTTTAAGAATTCTAGGGTGTAACCCATCTGGTCCCGGGGCCTTGTGCACATTTATTTTATTTAATTTAGCTTGGACCATCTCTACATTCATCCAATTCAGTATATCAACTGATATATTAACAGCACTGGCATCGGCTACATCAGCTGCTCTTTCTTCAGTTGTATATACAGAGCTAAAGAACCCATTTAGTAACTCTGCCTTCTCTTGATCCCCTGTGATCAACTCCCCATTACCATTATCTAGGGGTCCTACATGTTCAGACCTTGGCTTTTTTGCATTTACATACTTGAAGAATTTTTTGGGATTTGTTTTACTATCCTTGGCCACCTGCCTTTCATTTTGTATTTTTGCTAATTTTATTACATTTTTACAGATTTTATTAAGCTCTTTATATTTTACAAAGGCTACAGCTGTACCCTCAGATTTGTATTTTTTAAATGCCCTTTTTTTGTCATGTATTGCCCCTTTCACAGAAGGTGTAAGCCATGTGGGGTTTAATTTGAGTCGTTTATACTTGTTACCTATAGGAATACATTTTGCACTATAATAACTCAAAGTAGATTTGAAAATCTCCCATTTATCATTTGTTCCATTATTTGACATTAGTTCTTCCCAGTCTATATCCTGAATTGCCGCCCTCATCCTGGGGAAATTGGCTTTCTTAAAATTAAATGTTTTTGCCCTCCCAGCCTGCGTTTGTTTTTACAGTATAGGTAAAATGTAACTATATTGTGATCACTGTTACCGAGGTTTTCACGAACATTGACATTCCCAACAAGATCTGCATTATTAGAAATGACCAGATCCAACAGAGCTTCACCTCTAGTCGGGTCTTCCACAAACTGGCCCATAAAATTTTCCTGCAACAGGTTGAGGAAATGTCTCCCCTTTGCAGTTGAAGCCGAACCATGACACCAATTAATATCCCGGAAATTAAAATCTCCCATTATCACTACAGTACCCGCCTGTGCAGCCTGCTCCATCTGTTTATATAGCTGAACATCCATCTCCTCAGTTATATTGGGGGGTCTATAGATTACACCAAAAGTAATTTTTTCAGTGTTTACCTCCCTTTCTAGTTCCACCCACAAGGTTTCAACCTCCTCACAGTCTTCACCCACTATTGTCTCTTTCACACTCGCCTTCATATCACTTCTCACATACAGACATACACCACCGCCTTCATATCATTTCTCACATACAGACATACACCACCACCTTTCCTATTTGTCCTGTCTTTCCGAAAAAGTGTAAAACCCTGTAGATTTACAGCCCAGTCATGTGAAGAGTCCAGCCATGTTTCAGCAACACCAACTATATCTATATTTTCTTCCAGTATCAAGGCCTCCAGCTCCCCCATTTTGCTTGCTAGACTTCTGGCATTTGTGAACATACACTTTAACTTGCCTGTCAGTTTTTCACTTTTATTATCAGAAATGTGATTTGACATTAATCGGGCCTTTTTATTTACACTGATGTTTTGTAACGAAAGGATCTCCTTATCTTGTT
Organism: Rhinoderma darwinii; assembly: GCF_050947455.1. Classification (NCBI taxonomy): domain Eukaryota; kingdom Metazoa; phylum Chordata; class Amphibia; order Anura; family Rhinodermatidae; genus Rhinoderma; species Rhinoderma darwinii. The sequence continues at coordinate 628,204,292 of NC_134687.1, forward strand.
GTCTAGTCCTCTCCCCACATTCTGTTTCTCCCCCCACCAATATAGTCTGACCCCTCTCTAACCTGGCTACCCCTTTTTTTTCTACATTGACCTCCCTCCTCAGCCCTAGTTTAAATACTCCGCCACCCCAGCTAGAATTCTCTCCCCCAGCACAGCGGACCCCCTTCCATTTAGGTGCAAATCATCTGCAGAATACAGTTTGTACCCCAATGAAAAGTCAGCCCAGTGCTCTAGGAACCCAAATCCTTCTCCTCTACACCAAGACTTCAGCCATGCATTTAACTCCCTGAGCTCCCGCTGTCTTTCCTGTGATGCGCATGGCACAGGCAGTATTCCTGAGAATACTACTTTGGAGGTCCTTCCCTTCAGCTTGTAGCCTAGTTCTTTAAAATTATTCTTAAGGCTCCTCCACCTACCATTTATTCTGTCGTTGGTACCGACATGGACCACGACAGCTGGATCATCACCAGCCCCTCCCAGCAATTTGTCCACCCGTTCCACCACATGCCGAACCCTGGCACCAGGGAGACAGCAAACCATTCGGTTGAGGTGGTCTTGGCGACAAATAATTCTATCCGTCTTCCTGATTATAGAATCCCCTACGACTATCAATTGTCTTGGCTTACCTGCATTACCATCCCGCCGACTACTAGCTGGGCTGTTCTCCCGGCTGTTAGGGAGATCAGTATCCACTAGGGCTGCCATTTCTGAGACTGACACCCTCGCATCATCATCAGAAACCGGATCGGCCTTCCTTTTCTTTGACCCCTTTCTACTGCCCCTAACTACATTAACCCAGCTACTTACCTGATCCTGCTCACCCATGTCTTCACCCTCCAGTTCTAACCCACTAACTGCATGCTCTGTGAGCAGCAAGCTCCGCTCAAAATTGTCTATCCTCCTCAGTGTTGCATTCTGCTCCTCCAGATCTCTAATACGAGCTTCCAGGTGAACAACATGCTCACATCTGCCACAGAGATATTCACCCTGGAACTCCGGCTCCAGTCGTGCATACATATGGCAAACTGTGCACTGAAGAAAACCGTTGTTTTAAATTCCTTATCATTGTCAAAATCTCTGCTTGTCAATGAATGGAAATGTAACATCCGGAAGCTAAAACCTGTCCTGACCTAGTCCTGCTCACACATCTGATGGCTTGTTACAGTGTATAGATATCAGTGGATCTACTTATGGGAGAAGGCTCTGGCACAGTAATGGGCCCCAAAGGTGCAGATGAAGATGACCTTATTTGGAGCGATCACTTACCGGGGTCTATTTCTTATGAGATGATCACTTATAACCTATTAGTTCTTATTGATGAGTGCACAATATCAACAAAAATTAAAATGCAAATATAGGGGGTATGTTCTGTATAGACGGAGGATGTCCCTCACAATAATGTCATCTGGTGTGCTTGGAGAACCCCAGTCCAAGAGCTGCTGAGTTTAGTTTACAGATGATTCACTACTCTGACACATTGTAACAAGCCCATCAACTGTGAGCAGGACTAGATGGGGACCTCTTTACAGCCTTTTAATTTACATATTGAATATCTCCCGTTACTGACAGCAAACATAGATCTTGAAAATGGTAAGAAATTGGAATACAAAGGATCTCATTTATCTGAACGGTCTAAGAAAAAACTGGCCTTAATTCCCATAGTAACAAACCATATTAAAGCTGTTTAAGAAATGAGAACCGAGCTGTGATTGGTTGTTATGGGTAATCATTTCAGTTTTTCTTTTTAGACAGTTTTCATAAATGGCACCCAAATGTAAATACTTGTATTCACTGTGAAATAACAATTCTGGAATATCTTTTCTTTGAATTTTACATTGTGTCATTTCTCTGTTATTCCTCCTAGAAACTTATGCATACATTAACAATTAGGTGTTACCAGCTGGGGGGGGGGGGGTGTCCCTACATAGACTGATAATGTCCAATCAGTGCAGACTGTGTAGGGACACGCTCTTTGACAAGGGGAATAGTAACACCCAGTTGACAATTTATTTATACATTTCTAGGAGGAATAACAGAGGAATGGCCCAATGCAAAGTTCTAAGAAAATATGTTCCGGAATAGTTATTAAATTGGGAATGCAAGTATTTACTAAAATTCATTGATTGAGCTTCATTTACAGAAGACTAGACTGGCCCTTTAATGATAACACCAATAGGAATGTTTCGGGCTCCTGAATGTGCCACATCTTGTAAATATTCCGTATTTCATCCAGGGTGCCTGTAATTTATAATTGTAAATGTCAACTAATATTTCCTACCCTCTGCGGATGGAGAATTTTGTCGATTTTTTTGGCACCTCTGCCCCGTCTTGCCCATAAATAAGGCAGTTTGCAGTGAGTGATTGGCGTCATGGATTCATGGCAGCCGATGTTTTTGCTAATTTATTACAAAGCTGCCGTTTCTGACAGAGGAGGTTGGAAGGCAGCGGCGGATGTTTTAATACCTTTTCTAATCAGTTTGTTTGCAGTTTTCATCAGGAAACATTAGTTTAGTTGGTGGAGAGAGTGACAACATTATTTGCAGAATTGATGGATTGATTTCTCAGCAGTGACTGTACAGCACATGTCTGAACCCCTTGAGGCTCCTTGTTTTCTTCTGACACTAAACCAATGGCATGTAATAATAATAATAATATATATCTCGGAGTCCTCCCAGAGACACCAGCTCGCAGGATAATCAGCTTTACCCACAAGCTCCAGATTTTGTTGTTCTAAAGACAGAATTATTTATGTCTGTATATTAACTGATGCCGAGACAAGTACAAGAAGGGATTATAGATTTCTGGGTAACTCTGGGTGCTCAAAGGAAGCAGATGACTTTTCCGGTCGGGGATTTTCATACAAAATTAGAATTTCAAATAAGGTTCTTGAAAAGGAGGGAAATGAAAATAATAGCGTACAGTATAAGACAATGAAGGCTGGTCAGTGATGAATAAGGAAGGAAGGAAAAGTAAAGAATGAAGGACGGAAAAGGAAAGTAATAAAGAAAGGAAAGGAAAAAAGGGAGGAAGGAAAGGAGTGATGGAAAGGAAGGTAGTAAAGAAAACAAAGAAAGGAGGGCTAAGTAATCCCAACGGTCCATGGCCATAGACACTACAGTATCCTTCCTCTTGTGCCCCCTCTTCTTGGGACCACAGAAAGAGAGGAACTTCTTAATGAGAGCAGGGGCATCGAGGTTCTCCTCCGGCTCCCAGGACCTCTCCTCAGGACCAAACCCTCTCCAGTCCACCAAATAGAAAGTCCTTCCTCCTACCCTCTTGCAGTCCAGGATCTCCCTCACCTCAAACACATCAGATGAACCGCTGGGAGCAACTACGGGACTGGGAGTCTTACTGTAGCGGTTCAGGACCACTGGTTTTAGTAGGGACACATGAAAGGAGTTGGGGATTCGGAGGGTAGGAGGCAGCCGAAGCTTAAAGGAGACAGGGTTTATCTGTTGTAATATCTCAAAAGTTCTGGGGAACCTGCTAGCAAACTTGTATGGAGGCACCTTTAAATGGATGTTCCGTGAAGCCAGACTTTGGTACCTGGAAGATACTGAGGCGGATCTCTTCTTTTTATATCCGCTTTTTGCTTCATGCGATCGACTGAAAGCAGAATAGATACCGGGTCTGTTGCCAGATTTGCAGAAAGTCCCCAAATGCAGAGTCAGCAACGGGTACCTGAGATGTAGCTGACACAGGAAGAGGGACTCTAGGATGTTGACTGTACACAATGTAGAATGGTGTGGAAGTGGTGGACTCACTTGTGTGGTTGTTATACGAGAACTTGGCCCATGGAAGAAGCTGTACCCAGTTATCATGCTGCAAGGAGATGAAGTGGCGGAGATAATTTTCCATGATCTGGTTAATCGTCTCGACTTGCCCATTGGACTGGGGGTGATAGGCTGAGGAAAAGTCCAATCTCACATCCAGGAGTTTACAGAGGGCTCTCCAGAATTTTGAGGTAAATTGAACCTCCCGATCGGACACGATGTGAAGGGGCAAGCCATGCAAGCGGAAGATGTGCTGAATGAAGAGACTTGCCAGTCGGGGAGCAGAAGGCAACACAGAGGGAGAATATCACAACACTGGAGACCCAAAGCAATATGCAATATAGTGAGTGCAAGCCTCAAAGGGACCTGAATCAGAGTCCCACAAATGGAATCCAAGAAAAAATTAGCAAGGCAGCACATCCAAGAAAACTGGAATTTTATTCACCCACATGTGCGACATTTCAGTCCAACAGGACCTTTCTCAAGCAGAAGGGAGCAGATGGTAGGCCGGTCAGCAGGATAAAATGTGCCATCTTCGAGAACCGGTCCAACACCCGGATAGTGTTGCATTCTGCTGAGGGGGAAGGTCTGTGACAAAGTCCTTCGCAATGTGCTACCAGAGGACATTGGGTGCAGGCAAAGGTTGGAGCAGGCCGGCAGGCTTTGAGTGAGAAACCTTGTTAGAAGCACACACCGTGCAGGAAGAGACAAAGTCCACAACATCTTTGGGTAGTGTGGGCCACCAGAAATGAGGAGTAATCAGGTCTCGGGTCTTACGAACACCAGCGTGCCCAGACAGTTTAGAGCAGTGTCCCCAGCAGAGAATTCTTCTCCTGTCTGCCAACTGAACAAAAGTCCTCCCCGGAGGGATGTCTCTAACCTGCAAAGGATTGGCAGTGACAATGTAGGATGGGTCTATGATACTTTGAAGGGACTCCACCGTGTCATCCGTCTCAAATCACCTTGACAGGGTAACAGCCCCCACATTCTTGTCAGCGGGATGGTAATGGAGCACAAATTGGAAACGGGTGAAGAACAGTGACCGCCTGGCTTAGCGGGGGATTTAGTCGTTGAGCCGACTGGAGATAGATGAGGTTCTTGTGAGCTGCACCCTCCATCAGATGTCTCCACTCCTCCAGAGCCAATTTGATGATGGCCAGTAGCTCCCAATCCCCAATGGAGTAGTTGCGCTCTGCAGAGGAAAAAAGTCTTGAGTAATAGCCACATACTACTGCTTTTCCTTTGGAGCTCCTCTGGAACAGAAGTGCACCTGCACCAACAGAAGAAGCGTCCACCTCCAATGAGAACTGCCGAGGCACATCAGGATGATGGAGGATCAAGGCTGAAGTGAAGGCTTTCTTGAGGCTAATAAATGCAGATTCTGCCTCTGGAGTCCACACCTTGGCGTTCACACCCTTCTTGGTAAGTGTAGAGATGGGGGCCGTCAGTGAAGAGAAGTTTGGGATAAACTGCCGGTAGAAATTGGCGAATTCCAAGAAACGCTGTATGGACCTCAGGCCTTGAGGACGTAGCCATTCCAGAACGGACTGTACTTTCTCAGGATCCATCTTGAGACCTTGATCCGAGATGATCTAGCCCAGGAAGGGCAGATAATTATTTTCAAAAACGCACTTCTCCAGCTTGGCATATAAACGGTTCTCCCTTAATCACAGTAGAACCTGATGGACATGCCTCCGATGAGTCATTGGATCTGGGGAGAAAATCAAAATATCATCGAGATAGACTACAACACAGACATAGAGCAGATCTCGCAATATATCATTGACAAATTCCTAGAAGACCGCGGGAGCGTTACAAAGTCCGAAGGGCATCACCAGGTATTTGTAATGCCTGTCTTAGGTGTTGAATGCCGTCTTCCACTCGTCCCCTTGACAGGTTCAGATCAAATTATAAGCCCCACGCAAGTCTAATTTTGAAAAAATCCTGGCTCCTCGTATACGGTCAAATAGTTCGGATATAAGTGGCAATGGGTATTTGTTCTTGACCGTGATCTGGTTGAGACCATGGTAGTCAATGCAGTGTCGAAGAGATCCGTCTTTCTTTCTAATGAAGAAGAACCCGGACCCGACCGGGGAGGAAGACTTTCATATGAAACCCCTCACCAAATTCTCCTTGATATAGGCCGACATGGATAGAGAGGATATACCCGTCCACGGGGAAGAGAAGCAATTGGAACCTGTTCAATGGGGCAGTCATAAGTCCAATGTGGATGCAGCATCTCAGCCTCCCACCTTGCTGAAAACATCCGCAACCTGAGCGAAATGAGGGGGTAATCCTGCCGATGAGTGAGGCAGAGGAGGCTGGACAGGATGGATCTGCAACAGACAATGACTGAGGCATTTGGAGCCCCATTGGAGAACCTCCCCGGAATTGCAGTCCAGGACTGGGGCAGTCGAAGCCAAGGCAGGCCCAGCAGAACAGGATTGCTGGCTTTGGGCAAAACAAGAAACAAAATTAGTTCCGAATGAAGGGCTCCAACTTGGAACTTCAGCGGCTTGGTCTTAGATACAATCGGATCGGGCAGAGGCAGTCCATTCACCGAGGCAACAGCCAAAGATGTCTCCAGGAGAACTGCGGGCAACTGGACATGACCCACTAGATCCTTTTGGATGGAGTTTGCTGCGGACCCGGAGTCCAGATAGGCAGAAACTCGGTGCGTCTTCTCGCCGGATACTATGGTCACAGGAATGGTCAGCTTGGAATTAAATTCTTTATTTGGTACCGTTCCACCTATGGTTGTCTCTCCAACCAATCCTAGACACTGGGGTCTCTCTGGCCTCTGGGGACGCAAACGCACAACATGGCCTCCAAGGCCGCAATACAAAGTCCTGAAGTGCGTCTGCGTTGTCTCTCCCGGGTAGACAATTTAGCTCGGTCCATCTGCATAGGCTCCTCAGGTGGGACAACTGAAGAGGGCAACAGGGATTGCTGGAAAGTAAAAGCCAGCCTAGGAAATCCACGCTCCCGGATCCTCATGTCAACCCGGGTTGCTAGTAGGATGAGATCTTCCAGGGTAGGTGGCAGATCGCGAGCGGCCAGCTCGTTTTTAATCCCGGAACAGAGTCCCTGCCAGAATATGGCCACCAAAGACTCGTTGTTCCAGGATAGTTCAGCAGCCAGTGTACGGAACTGAATGCATGGCCGTCATCAGGGCAGTACTAGTAGTACACTCGTCAGGGGCCCACCGGACTGTCGTCGCCCCACCCCGGACTGTCACCCCCCCTAGGCAAACCCTCGTGGGCCCCCCTCGCAACGCGCGGGCCCCCCTCGCAACGCTCGCGGCCTTTCCTGTATACCTGTTGCTTTACGAACTGGACGGGGAAGATGCAGCATGAGAAGCAGAAGCTTTGTGTGGAGATCCCGCCCCCCAGCCAGCTCCTCTACACAGCCGACCAGACCTGCAGGCTGGTGAGTTTTTCTCCCCTCTCCATCCTGCTTCCCATTCCTCCTGACCCCCACTTGTAGAATATATAAAGTATGTTAAAATGTTTCTTGGTTTTTTTTCTTCGTTTTCCTAGAGGTTTTTTTGCAGCGATTATATAAAAATCGCGGAAAACCGCATGATTTGTGCCGCGATTACAAAAATTGCATAAACAAAGGATACAAAACATGAAAAAATAGTGCTGTTAGGATATATTTTCACAGTGCGGTTAAATCACGTTTTTGCCTCGATTTTCAAAAATTGTGGCAAAAAAATGGGATTTGACCGCACTGTGTAACAAGACTAAGGCCTTATTCAGACAGCCATGTTTGGTCCATGATATACGGAGCATGTATCGGTCGTATTTCCCAGGCCGACCACAATTCATGGAACCGGACTCCTAGCATCACAGTTATCAATGCTGCTAGGAGTCCCTGCCTCTCCGCGGGAATACTGCCACATACTGTAATGATGTTTTCAGCACGGAACCGGGGACAGTGTTCCCACGGGAAGGGAGGCACTCCTATGATTATAGATAACTGTGATGCTAGAAACCCGGCTCCCTGAACTGTGGTCGGTCCGGGAAATATGGCCGGTACACGGTCCCTGAACTGTGGTCGGTCCGGGAAATATGGCCGGTACACGGTCCGTATATCACAGACTGAACATGGACGTCTGAATAAGGCCACTTACTTGTCTCCTATTTTTGGTGCGGATTGCGCACTGAAAATTCACTACAGATTACAATATAAGGCGATATTCAGACCAACGTGTGTGAAATCAGCCGTGAATAATGGCAGTTTTTCATGGCCGATTTGCACCCGTGCGGGACTCGTTTTCACAGATCCCTCCCTTGTTCACATAGTATTTTGCAGGCAGAAAAATCTCGAAATTCTTTCAGGCTTCCTCTGCCTCCCATTGATGTCAATGGGAGGTCAGAGACGGAAATGCCCGAAGAAAAGACATGTCGCTTCTTTTTCTCACAAGCGTTTTTTTCCGCACGCGTGAAAAAAACGCCTTCGCCTCCCGTTGAAATCAATAGGAGGCAATTTCTGCTGTTTTTTTACGCAGTTTACAACGCGGTTTCCGCTGCAAAAAATGCGGCAACAAAACTGTGTGTGAACACGGCCTTATTCTTGTGCGGATGTGCTACACGCTTGCGCCACATCTGCGTCAGAAATCAAAGGGAAAGCCTCAGATTTTTGCTGTGGAAAAACACATTGAAGTTTAATGGCAATGTAAGAATGGAGCATTAGTTCTGCTTACATCCTCACAAGCGCTTCCCCCTCCCTTAAGGCCGCCTTCACATAATGTTGTTGCCCTAAGTTTATCGCGTATGTCAGGAAATCTCCTAACGTACACTATAAACAACGTAGACGATAATTCACAGGGCTCCATTATGTCTTTTTAGCCTACGTCGGGCTGGTATCCGCCGGTTTACCGTATTTTTGAAGGATGGAATAGCGTAGTAGATTTTGCTATTCCGGAGTCCCCAGGCAGAGCATCACAAGTGGACTTTGTCCCTGGAAAAGCTCCTGACATCACAGTCCATATATGTAAATTTACGTAAGGGGATTCTCCAGGGCCGGAATCCCTGGCCAGAGCGTTGCCGACGCTCCGGTTGTGTACTCAGGCTTAGCAAAGCTTCGGACGCCATAGTCCCTAAGCAGAGCACTAGTAAAAGGCCCTAGGCCTGTTCATGGACAGTGACTTCAGGAGTTTTCCCTGGACCATTCCCAGAGCGACGTTTCCCACTATATGCCATAAGGTCGGATACGTTTTGGCTAAATAGATCAAAATCCAGAGAATTAAACGGTCACTGCCTGCTCCATGGTTTCCTTCACTGTAATTGACATCAGCACCAAAATCAGTTAATGCACATAACGTACAAACGTGAGTGCCACACCTTCCGTTGCCCACCCCCGTAATGGAGGGGGGGCAAAGACATCTTGGCTGTATGGGGCCCAGAAATTCCTGATGGTGGCCCTGACTGAATGGCATACTGGCCCACGGAGAGGTCTCCCTGGTGTAGGGTCAGCAGGGATGCAGCAGCAGCAGAAACTCTCCCAGGTTCCTCAAATATCGAACGGAAAGTCCGTAAAAAGCACTGGTCTCTGGTCCCTGATGTTCCCACAGAGGATTTGCCCATGCCAGGCCTTTGCCAGTAAGGAGCGAGATTATGAAGGTGATTCTGGCGTCATCAGAAGAGAAGGCCTTGCCATGTAGTCTGAAGTGGATCTGGCACTGATTCAGACATCCCCTGCAGGACCATGTGTCTCCATCATAGCGAGGAGGTAGCGGCAGGAAGCATAGGGGGTCGGCACTGGTACAGACAGGAGGTGTAGCAGGAGGAACAGCAGGAATAGGTGCGGTGACAACTGTGGCTTGAGCAACCAGCTGATGCGCAATGGTGTTCACCGACAGGGGGAGTTGGTCTTGACGTGACTGAAGGTCTTGCATCTCTGCCGGCATGGCTTGTGTCGTCAAGGTCTCAGGTTGACCGGTGGAGTCCATGGCCTGAACGTACTGTCACGGTCTGTGTGTATGTGGACACACTAGGCCGCACCGCCATAGCGGGGAGGCATCTGGCCAAACAACAGAGCACCCAAGCAATACAATGTCCCGCACTAGGGTACCTGAATAGTCCAGACAGTGGGCGAGGCTTTAGCACGGATGGAGGTGGGTGCAGCAGGTTACGCCAGACGTGGCGGGTGACAGCAGGTGTTGCAGGTTGCACCAGATGTAGCGGATAACACTGGATGTGGCAGATGACACTGGACGTGGCAGAAGACACTGGACTTGGCAGAAGGCACTGGACGTGGCAGAAGACACTAGAAGTGGCAGGAGACACTGGACGTGGCAGAAGACACTGGATGTGGCAGAAGACACTGGACGTGGCAGAAGACACTGGGTATGGCAGAAGACACTGGACGTGGCAGATAACAGCAGGTGCAGTAGGACACGACTCCAGCACTTACAGGCTCAGGAACATGTACACAGCACGGGGTGCGTTTGGCAGGTGGCAGACATATTGAAAAACAATATTTACTATGGATTATTTGTCAATAAACTATAAATGTCCAGGATCACTTCATTATCCCAAAATACAGGGGTCCTGACCTGAACCCCCTAAGCAGGAGACAGGAATAATGATGACTTGTATTTAGTTCTATTTCGCAGAACGGAGCGGTGAGCAGCGACGCTAGTGATGGGCGTTCATTTCTATTCCACACACAGAATCATTGTACATAAAGAGGCCGGAAACAATAGTGTGTGTATTGTTCCTATTATTATTTGGACACTTGTGGCAAATATCCAGAAAGGTTTTGTTTCATTTCTCAGCTTTGTGTTCAGAAGAAACACATTAGAGGATTTTACACAAAGCAAAAACAATAAGAGGAAAATAAAGAACAATTTACTCCTATGTAAGAGAAATGAATGAGCGGTGGATGTTTAGAAGAATTTAGAATTGTCAGTATGTAAATGCTCATTATTATTATTATTATTATTATTATTATTATTATTATTATTATTATTATCCTTTACTTATAATGTTCCTGTACAGTATATCATCAGTCCCTATTCATTTACTAACAAGCCTGCTCCTAATATAAAGACAATATAAATAAATGCTCCATAAGATGTAATAACACTACTTACAGAAAAAAATGGAGAGCATTCTATACAGCGCCACCTATAGGTCACTAACCTGTAGTCAATGACAGAAGATAGGATCAGATAAAGTGACTCAGCAGACAGTTTCACATGATAGACTTAGATACAGGGTCCTAGCAAACAGTATCATACATGATAGGTTCAGATACACTATCTCAGCAAAAACGTATCACATATGAAAGGCTTAGATACATGGCTCAGCAGACCGTATCACATAAAATAGGCTTAGATACAGCAGCTTAGTAGGCAGTATCACACATTACAAGCTTAGATACACAGCTCAGCTGACAGTATCACACATGATCGGAAGAGATACAGCGGCTCAGCAGACAGTATCACACATGATATTCTCAGAAACAGCAGCTCAGCCAATAGTATCACACATGATAGAATTAGATACAGGGGTACAGCAGGCAGTCTCACACATGATAGGATTAGATACGGCAGCAGACCTGTTCAGAAGAGAGCAGATCTGCATTGCCACCGGACGGGATCATGTGAGTATGTAAAGTTTTATTTTTTTTCTATACTAAAACTGTGAGTGGCATTATCTACAGTGGGGGCTCTATCTACAGGGGGGGGGGGGGTCGTCTATATGTGGGGATGTGGGCCACTGTATACGGGGGGGTCAGGTCTATATGTGGGCCACTATATACAGGGGGTCTATATGGGGATGTGGTGCACTATGCACAATGCACAGGGGGGAATATATGTGTGGATGTGAGCAACTATATACAGGGGGTCTATATGTGGGGATGTGGGGCACTATCTACAGAGGGGTCTATGTGTGTGGATGTGGGGCACTATATACAGGGGGTCTATATGTGGGGATGTGGGGCACTATCTACAGGGGGGGTCTATATATGGGGATGTGGGGCACTATATACAGGGGGAGCTATATGTGGGACACTATATACAGGGGGAGCTATATGTGAGGTACTATCTACAGACACAGTGTATGGTACTATTATAGTCAGGGACACAGTGTATGGCGCTATTATATTTAGAGGATTTGAGAATTTAAATTTCATTTATAGGTGCAGAAATGTTTTAAAAGTTAGAAGCTGAAGACATCTGAGCAGAAAACTGCAGAACTGGGTCATGGCCGGGAGAAGTCATCATAGAGGTCTGGACCGGAGTGTGAAGAAAATAACTAGAATCTGAGACGTCACCGGTAAGTCACTTAATGTAAATGTTTATTCTGCCTCTAATCTGTACTGTAGTCACTGTATGATCTGCAGCGAGATGATGGGTGGTATGATTTTTTTTGTGAAACAGCATCTCCCAGCATATCCTCACCATTGTTCGGTCCATGCTGGGAGCTGTAGTTTTACGCCATACAAACCTATACAGTGTCACGGTCACAGGGTATGTGGACCCACTAGGCCACTCCACCGTAGCGAGGAGGCAGCTGACCAGGTCACAGTCTACACGAAAGTCAATAGCAGATAGCAATGCTTGGGTAACTGAACTACTCCAGACGGTGGCTGTGGCTTCAGCACGGATGGAGGACAGTGCGGCAAGTAGCGCCAGACGTGGCGGGCAGTATCCGATGTGGCAGAAGACACTGGACCTGGCAGAAGACACGGGACGTGGCAGAAGACACTGAATGTGGCAGAAGACACTGGACGTGGCAAATGACAGCAAGTGCAGTAGACACGACTCCAACACTGGTAGGCACAGGAACAAGAACAATACGGGATACAGGAACGGGTAACAGGGCACGGGTAACAACTGGAACGGGGAACACTAAGGGACCATTTGCAAGATAGACTGGGATAAACTAACAACGCTCAGGCAAGGATCAGAAGGCCTGGGGCCTTCTTATAGACAAGGAAATCATGGCAGTTCATGATGATGACAATTTCCTTTGTGCGGGACACAGCAGAACGGAGCGGAAGTGAGCGCTGGTGTCTCCTAGGAAGGAGATCGGACCAGCGCTCACGGATCCATGGCTGCGGGCATCGGGAGGTGAGTAAACCCGACGGCCCGCGGCCATGGACGCTACAGTATCCCCCCTCTTATGCCCCCTCTTCTTGGGGCCAAAGCGAGAGAGGAACTTTTTAATGAGAGCAGGAGCACTGAGGTTCTCTTCTGGCTCCCAGGACCTCTCCTCAGGACCAAACCCTCTCCAGACCACCAAATAGAAAGTCCTTCCTCCTACCCTTTTGCGGTCCAGGATCTCCTTTACCTCGAATACATCAGAAGGACCGCTGGGAGCAACTGTGGAACCAGAAGTCTTGCTGTAGAGGTTCAGGACCACTGGTTTCAGGAGAGACACATGGAAGGAGTTGGGGATACTGAGGGTAGGGGGCAGCCGCAGCTTATAGGAGACAGGGTTGATTTGTTGCAGAATCTCGAAAGGACCAAGGAACCTGGGAGCAAACTTGTATGAGGGTACCTTCAAGCGAATGTTTTGAGAGGACAGCCGGACTTTAGTCCCCGGAAGATACTGATACAGATACTTTTCCTAGTATCTGCCTTTCGCTTCATGCAATCTACTGCCAGCAAAATAGAGGACCGGGTCTGTTGCCAGATTTGCAGGAAGTCCCCATATGCAGAGTCAGTAGCGGGTACCTGAGATGAAGTCGACACAGGAAGAGGAACTCTAGGATGTTGACTGTATATAATGTGAAATAGAGTGGAAGTGGTGGACTCACTTGTGTGGTTGTTGTATGAGAACTCGGCCTATGGAAGAAGGTGTACCCAGTTATCGTGCTATGAAGAGATGAAGTGGCGGAGATAATTCTCCATGATCTGGTTAATCCTCTCAACTTGCCCATTGGACTGGAGGTGATAGGCTGAGGAAAAGTCCAAACTCACCTCCAGAAGTTTACAGAGGGATCTCCAGAACTTAGAGGTAAACTTAACCACCCGGTCGGACACAATGTGAAGAGGCAACCCATGCAAGTGAGAGATGTGTTGAATGAAGAGACTCGCCAGTCGGGGAGCAAAAGGTAGGCCGGTCAGCGGGATAAAATTTGCCATCTTAGAAAACCGGTCCACCACCACCCTGATGGTGTTGCATCCTGCTGAGGGAGGAAGGTCTGTGACGAAGTCCATTGCAATGTGCTGCCAAGGGGTATTGGGTACAGGTAGAGGTTGAAGCAGGCCGGCAGGCTTGGAGTGAGTAACTTTGTTAGAGGCACACACCGTGCAAGAAGAGACAAAGTCCAGAACATCTTTAGGTAGCAAGAAGTGACGAGCAATCAGGTCTTGGGTTTTACGGATACCAGCGTGCCCAGCCAGTTTAGAACTGTGTCCCCAGCGGAGAATTCTTCTCCTGTCTGCCAACCGAATAAAAGTTCTCCCCGGAGGGATGTCTCTAATCTGCAGAGGATTAGCAGTGACAACGCAGGACGGGTCTATGATAGTCTGAAGGGACTCCACCGTGTCTTCCGTCTCAAACGATCTGGACAGGGCATCGGCCCTCACATTCTCCTCAGCGGGACAGTAGTGGAGCAAAAACTGGAAACGGGTGAAGAACAGCGACCACCTGGCTTGACGAGGATTCAGTCTTTGAGCGGACTCAAGGTAGGTAAGGTTCTTGTGGTCGGTGTAGATCAATATGGGGTGAGCTGCGCCTTCTAGAAGATGTCTCCACTCCTCCAAAGCCAATTTGATGGCCAGTAGCTCCCGATCTCCAATAGAATAATTGCGCTCAGTAGAAGAAAAAAGTCTTGAGTAGTAGCCACATACTACTGCCTTTCCTTTGGAGCTCCTTTGGAACAGAAGTGCACCTGCACCAACAGAAGAAGCGTCCACTTCCAGTGAGAACTGCCGAGATACGTCAGGGTGATGGAAGATCGAAGCTGAAGTGAAGGCTTTCTTGAGGCTAATGAATGCGGACTCTGCCTCTGGAGTCCACACCTTGGCGTTCACACCCTTCTTGGTAAGGGTAGAGATGGGAGCCGTCAGAGATGAAAAGTTCGGAATAAACTGCCGGTAGCAATTGGTGAATCCCAGGAACCATTGTATGGCCCTTAGGCCTTGAGGACGTGGCCACTCCAGGACAAACTTTTGTTTCTCAGGGTCCATCTTAAGACCTTGATCCGAGATGACGTAGCCCAGGAAGGGCAAAGACTTCTTTTCAAAAACGCACTTCTCCAACTTGGTATATAAGCAATTCTCTCTTAGTCGCAGAAGAACTTGACGAACATGCCTCCGATGGGTCATCAGATCTAGGGAGAAAATCAAAATATCATCAAGATAAACTACAACAAACATATAGAGGAGATCTCAGAAAATATCATTGACGAACTCCTGAAATACTGCGGGAGCGTTACACAGTCCAAAGGGCATCACTAGGTATTCGTAGTGCCCATCGCGGGTGTTAAATGCCGTCTTCCATTCGTCACCCCGGCGAATCCGGATTAGATTATAAGACCCCCGCAGATCTAGCTTAGAAAAATGTTGGCTCCTCGTATGTGATCAAACAGTTCGGATATAAGTGGCAACGGGTATTTGTTCTTGACCGTGATCTGGTTGAGACCACGGTAGTCAATGCAGGGTCGAAGAGATCCATCTCTCTTCTTAACGAAGAAGAAGCCTGCCCCAGCAGGGGAGGAAGATTTTATAATAAAACCCCTCTCCAAGTTCTCCTTGATGTAGGCTGACATAGATAAAGTCTCTGGCAAGGAGAGAGGATATACTCGTCCACGGGGAAGTGAAGCATTAGGAACCAGTTCAATGGGACAGTCATAATTTCGATGTGGAGGCAATGTCTCAGCCTCTCGTTTGCAGAAGACATCCGCAAAACTGGCATACTGAGATGGTAGACCGGAGAATGATTGAGGCAGAGGGGGCATAACAGGACGAACTTGTGACAAGCAATGGCTATGGCATCTGGAACCCCATTGAAGAACCTCTCCAGAGTTCCATTCAAGGACCAGGGCGTGTAGGCGGAGCCATGGTAGACACAGCAGGATAGGATTGATAGCCTTAGGTAGTACCAGGAAGGTGATCTGTTCTGAGTGAAGAGCTCCGACCCATAGTGTCAACAGCTTCGTGATGAGCATAATCGGATTTGGCAATGGTAGACCATTCACAGAAGCAACAGCCAGGGGTCTCTCCAGACGGACTTTGGGTAGACGTAAACGATCCACTAGATCCTGCTGGATGAAATTAGAAGCCGCTCCAGAGTCAAGATAGGCGGAGGAAGGATTTGACGTTTCTCCGGAGACGATGGCTACAGGAATCGATCATCTGGAAGAGGTTTTAACGTTTGGAGACGTTCCACCTAGAGTTACCTTTCCAACCAACCCTAGGTACTGGAGTTTCCCGGTTTCTGTGGGCACTGGTGCACAAAATGACCCTTAAGGCCACTATACATACATAGTCCAGAGGAGCGTCTGCGCTGCTTCTCCTGTTCAGATAACCAGACTCTGTCTACCTGCATGGGTTCTTCAGGTAGCGCACTAGGGGAAGACAATAGTGGTCTCTGGACCGAGGGTGCTGGTCTGTGGACCCGGCTCTCTAATCGAACCCCTTGAGTGCGCTCCTGGATTCTCATATCAACCCGGGTGGCTAACAGGATGTGGGCATCCAAGGTAGAAGGAAGGTCGAGGGCCGCCAGTTCGTCCTTGATGTGAGAGGTCAGTCCCTGCCAGAAGGTCGCCACCAGTGCCTCATTGTGCCATGCCAGCTAGCGTACGGAAGGAGATAGCATACTCCCCTACTGTGGAGCCCTCTTGCTTGAGGGTCAACAGAGTGGCTGTGGTAGAGAATGTTCGACCCGGCTCCTCGAACACGGCACGAAAGGACTGCAGGAACAAGGCTAGGTCCTTGTTGCTCCAAGATTGGGTTCGCCCATGCGAGGGCCTTGCCAGCGAGGAGGGAGATAATAAACGCTGTGCATTGATTAAGAAATACTCTACATGCTCTAGGATCACCGTCGTAGTGAGGAGGAAGAGGCAGAGGAACTGTGGATCCGGAACAAACAGGAGGAGCAACGGGCAGTGGCACAGCAACAGCCCCAGGTGGAAGAGCCGGAGGTGGAACAGTGAGTAGATCCAGGCGGACCAGGATAGAATTCACAGCCTCAAGGAGTTGATCCTGACGTGTGCGTAGGTCATGCATCTCCGTCTGTATCTTCTGGACTGCGGTCTTGGGCTGGCCAGCGGGTTCCATGGCCTGAGCGTACTGTCACGGTCACAGGGTATGTGGACCCATTAGGTCGCTAAGCCGTAGCAGGGAGGCAGCTGACCGGGTCACAGTCTACATGAAAGTCAATAGCGGATAGCAATGCTTGGGTACCTGAACTAGTCCAGACGGTGGCCGTGGCTTCAGCACGGATGGAGGCCTGTGCGGCCGGTAGCGCCAAACGTGGCGGGCAGTATCCGATGTGGCAGAAGACACTGAACGTGGCAGAAGACACGGGATGTGGCAGAAGACACTGGACGTGGCAGAAGACACTGGACGTGGCAAACGACACTGGATGTGGCAAACGACAGCAGGTACAGTAGAACGGGGAACACTAATGGAACATTTGCAAGACAGACTGGGATAAACTAACAACGCTCAGGCAAGGATCAGAAGGCCTGGGGCCTTCTTATAGACCAGGAAATCATGGCAGTTGATGATGATGATGATGACGACGGTTTCCTTTGTAAGATACAGCAGAACGGAGCGGAAGTGAGCGCTGGCGTCTCCTACGAAGGAGATAGGGACCAGCGCTCACGGATCCATGGCTGCGGGCGTTGGGAGGTGAGTAAACCCGACAGCCCACGGCCATGGACGCTATGTACAGCAGGGGTTGCACTAAATTGAGCTGTATTTGTTCTGGTGCTGCATATATGTACTGAGTTTTGTTCTGGTGCTGTATATATGTATGAGCTTGGTTCTAGTGCTGCATTTATGTACTGAGCTTGGTTCTGGTGTTTTATATATGTACTGAGGTTTGTTCTGGTGTTTTATATATGTACTGAGCTTTGTTCTGGTGTTTTATATATGTACTGAGCTTGGTTCTGGTGTTTTATATATGTACTGCTGTTTGTTCTAGTGCTGTATATATATGTACTGAGCTTGGTTCTGGTGTATTTATGTATGAGCTTGGATCTAGTGCTGTATGAACTTGGTTCTGGTGCTGTATATATGTCAGAGCTTGGTTCTAGTACTGTATTTATGTACTTAGCTTGGTTGTTTGACCATATTTTTATTTTATTTAACATTACTTTATGTTTTTACTTTCTTTTTCAAACTTTAATGTACTGGCATATATCTATATTCCAGTACATTAGCCTGTGTACTGATAGTACACAGGCAGTTAGGACATACCTAAGTATGCCCTAACAACAGGAAATATGGTAGGACAGCCCTGGGGTCCTTCAATGGACCCTGGAGGGTCTGCCTATATATGGTATGTCCCTCAATCGCGTCACAGGAATTCCCTGTGACGCGATCCAAGGGGCATCCCCCCTTCTCATTTTCCCCTGAATGCTTCAGTCTGCTGTGATCGCAGCATTCAGGGGAATAACAGCGGAGATGAGAGGTTCCTCTGATCTCCGCCAGCGGGGCTGCGGCTGTGTAATACAGTCATTGCCCCGCTCCTGACAGTAAGTGCGCGCGCGGTCAGCATGAGGCGATGCGGCCGGCGCTGCACTAATGAGCGGCGGTTCAGGCACTGAAGACAGAACATGGGGGTGTTTTGTAGTGCACCCGCCATGTTCTGTCTTCAGTGCCGGCAATCATTAGTGCAACGCCGGCCACATCGCATCATCCTTACCCCACGCACTTGTTATCAGGACTCAGGAGCGCGGCAATGACTGTATTACACAGCCACAGCCCCACTCTCATACATTCATGTGTTACTATAGTGAGCTGTGCGGCGGCACAGCTCAGTATCGAAATACATGAAATAACGGTATCGAACTGTTTGGGGATGCAGAGTATCGAAACAGTATCGAAGTTTCGATGCATCCCTAGTCTGGATATATGTGTTTGGATATATGTGTCTGGATATATGTGTCTAGATATATGTGTTAGGACCAACACCAGCAGATGACATGGCTCCCCAAACCATCACTGACTGTGTAAACTTCACACTGGACCGCAAGCAACTTGGATTGATGCCTCTCCACTCTTCCTCCAGACTCTGGGACCTTGATTTCCAAATGAAATGCAAAATTAACTTTTATCTGAAAACAGGACTTTGGACACTGAGCAACAGTGTTAGGGTATGTGCACATGATAACGTCAATTACGGCTGAAATTACGGAGCTATTTTCAGGAGAAAACAGCTCCTGCATTTCAGACGTAATTGCTC
The DNA here is from genome assembly GCF_050947455.1 of Rhinoderma darwinii. NCBI lineage: Eukaryota > Metazoa > Chordata > Amphibia > Anura > Rhinodermatidae > Rhinoderma > Rhinoderma darwinii. Next base: position 628,223,445 of record NC_134687.1, read on the forward strand.
GTACTTGCGTTTTGCGAGGCGTCAATTACGGCCGTAATTTGGAGCTGTTCTTCATTGGATTCAATGAAAAATGGCTCCAATTACGTCCCAAGAAGTGTCCTGCACTTCTTCGACGAGGCTGTTATTTTACGCGCCGTCTTTTGACAGCGACGCGTAAAATTACAGGTCGTCGGCACAGTACATCGGCAAAACCATTGAAATGAATGGGCAGATGTTTGCCGACGTATTGCAGCCGTGTTTTTAGGCGTAATTCGAGGCGTAAAACGCCTCCAATACGTCTGAAAATAGGTCGTGTGAACCCAGTCTTAGTCCACTGTGTTATATCAAGTCCAGAGTCAGCGCAGCTGTAATGTCCCCAAAATATTACTATAAAGATAATGTGTTGTAATTGTATTTTATGACTGTTTCCCACTATTAGGTACTATCACTTTAAAGAAGTAAAATGTGAATTTGCAATGTACTGTTTTACAGCTTATGCAGGAGTGTCGGATACAGGGGAAGTTTCCAGAAGGTGGGAGAAGCTTAGGAGATAGAGGAGGGTCCTGAGGCAGTTGGAGAAGGCAGTTGAGGTGGAGAGTTGAGGAGAGTGAGCAGTTGAGGTAACAGCATAGTGGAGTTGCTCCTGGGTTTTATCCATCTTAGATCCAGAGACAGGCTGCCTACAACATCAGGCCATAGAAAAGCTCGCAGAAAGAAAATGAACAAGCTGAAGAGAAGTAGTTCTTAGAACAGAGAAACCAGAAGCCATTTTGGGATTTTGAACACCGCCACCATATATGTTGGTGAGTCTCATCCGTCATTATACTAGCCCTGACTACCCGTCATAGAGGCAGAAGTAGCACAGGCCATTACAGAGATTGGCAGAGATTGGACAGATACTGGATTGTCCCATATACTATGGGGTCAGCTATGCCCTAGAATTGCCGAGGGTAGGATCAGAAGAGGAGCAGTGAGGGAGGGTCGCCCACTTCTGCCGATTAGATGAGAAGCAGAAAACTTCGGGGGCTGCATTGTATTGGAAGGATTGAGTTTTACTATAAGGAATTGTGCCTCCATTCTATGTGGAAGATTGTAACCGCCAATATACTGTGAAAGTTTATCAAACCCTGTCACATCTTTATTTCGGGGTACACCACATAACACCCCAGGGGACAGAGAACAGTGTATCCCGTAATAACCACTTTTATTTATCTGGTTCCGCGGCCCGAGGAGCGGGAGAGAGACAAAGGGTGCCGCCGTGACCAAAGGGAGCCAAAACCAACGTCAGCTCTGAGAGCCCCTCCCTCCACGACTCGGCGCCTGCGGTTTACCACACAGCCATCTAGCAGGAAATTTTCGAGCACGTCATGCTTCCCTCTGCTGGCAAGCTTTATGGAGATGCTGATTTCATTTTCCAGAAGGACTTGGCACCTGCCCACACTGCCAAAAGTACCAATACCTGGTTTAATAACCACAGTATCACTGCGCTTGATTGGCCAGAGAACTCGCCTGACATAAACCCCATAGAGAATCTATAGGGTATTGTCAAGAGGAAACGTATGTGCACACGGTAGCAGGCTTTTACGGCTGAAATGACAGACTGTTTTCAGGAGAAAACAGCTGCCTCGTTTCAGACGTAAATGCTCCTCCTCGCATTTTGCGAGGCTTCTCGGACAGCCGTAAATTTTGAGCTGTGCTTCATTGAGTTCAATGAAGAACGGCTCAAATTACGTCTGAAAGAAGTGTCCTGCACTTCTTTTGACGAGGCTGTATTTTTACGCGTCGTCGTTTGACAGCTGTCAAACGACGACGCGTAAATGACAGGTCGTCGGCACAGTACGTCGGCAAACCCATTCAAATGAACGGGCAGATGTTTGCCGACGTATTGTAGCCATATTTTCAGACGTAAAACGAGGCATAATACGCCTCGTTTACGTCTGAAAATAGGTCGTGTGAACCCAGCCGAAGATGAGCGATACCAGACCGAACAATGCAGATGAGCTGAAGGCCGATATCAAAGCAACCTGGGCTTCCATAACACTTCAGCAGTGCCACAGGCTGATCGCCTCCATGCCACGCCGCATTGATGCAGTAATTCATGCAGAGTCGGAGCCCCGACCAAGTATTGAGCGCAGATACTCTACATACTTTTCAGTAGGCCAACATTTTGGTATAAATCATTTTTGAAATTGGGCTTATATAATATTCTAATTTTCTGAGACACTAAATTTTGGGTTTTCATTAACTGTTACCATAATCATCAACTTTAAAAGAAAAAAATTGTTTTTAAATAGATCAAACTGTGTGTAATGAATCTATAGAATATATGATTTTCCCTTTTTGAATTGAATTACTGAACTAAATTAAATTTTTGATGATATTCTAATTCATTGAGAAGGACTAGTATGTGTTTGGACGTATAATGTGAGAAGCTTTCTTGTATAATTTATAATTGGGCTAATAATAATCAGCTGTCGTTCCCCATTAGTGTATGCGTGTCTCATCGCTTGTTACCCGCGGGGGTGTCGATGGTTAATTATCGCCTACTCCCCCTCACTGAGGCCTGGAGCAGATGTGCGCTGTCTTCTTACGTCAGTCATCCTTATGTCATCAGGTAATAGAGGATCCTGTTGGGTAATGGCGTCTTATTAATGGCGCAGGATCCATTTCATCAGTTCTGTTATCATCTGTGTAACTGATCTCTTCATAAGACTCCAATAAAAGCCAGTATTGTCCCCAGGTTCTTCCCAGGACTGTAGGACTGTACGAGCTTATCAGCTCCTTATCATGATATAGTTATAGATACAATGTACGTTACATGTTTATTATATGTTTTATGTGTATGTATTACATTACATCATGTCAAGATAAGAGATGTGGAGCTGTGCAGTCCTGTACTGATGACTTGTGCAGGACTAGGACCAATGATCTGTGCATTACAGGGACCAATGATCTGTGCATTACAGGGATCAATGACCTGTGCAGGACTGGGAACAATGATCTGTGCACTACAGGGACTAATGATCTGTGCACTACAGGCACCCAGGAACCTGTGCACTACAGAGTCCAATGACCTGTGCACTACAGGGACCAATGACCGGTGCACTACAAGGACCAATAACCTGTGCACTACAGGGACTGTTGTGGATTATAAGTATGTTTGTGACTCCACTTCCTCTTTTACAACGGCGCCTGCATCTGGGAATACACCCTAACCATATATATATACATAGAGAGAGAGAGAGAGAGAGAACCAATGTATGAGTACCACGCACAGCCTAAAGTCAGAAGGAAAGCCCCTTTTTGTGACAGCATATAAGCTTGAGTGTAATGCATAATAAATGAGATTTACTTTGACCCTACCCTTGGTGTCAGTGTATTTTCTTCCGTGTGCACGCTAAATCTGAACCTACTGAATTTGGACCAGGCAGTCAATTGACGGGTATACCTGAGTATAAGGACCAAAGACCTGTGCACTACAGGGACTAATGACCAGTGCACTACAGGGACTAATGACCTGTGCAGTACAGGGAACAATGACCTGTGAATTACAGGGACCAATGACCTGTGCACTACAGGGACTAATGACCTGTTAATTACAGGGACCAATGACCTGTGCACTACAGAGACCAATGACCTGTGCACTACAGGGACTAATGACCTGTGCAATACAGGGAACAATGACTTGTGCAATACAGGGAACAATGACCTGTGAATTACAAGAAATAATGACCTGTGCACTACAGGGCCCAATGATCTGTGTACTACAGGGACTAATG